>NW_027225638.1:130000-140000 GCF_038994185.2 Dermacentor albipictus | reverse complement strand
GGGCTCGTCTGACGATCTGGATTAAAGAAAAAAAAAAAAGTGTGTCCGAGATATTGACAAAGACAAGTGGTCGCTGTCGCTCTGAGTCTTAGCGCGTTATAGAAAACGTGGGATGGCGGTGCTTCCTCGAGGGTCTAAAAGTACAATCTTCGAACTAGCGCTCCCGGCGGAACGTGGAGCTAGCATCCTTCTTCTTGGAACGGTTTGCAATGGACTGCTTGAATGTGCCGACCACGCGTCACGGGTCGCGTATAGAGCCAACGTTTGGCAAGAACGCGTCTAGCACAACCGATCGCGGTTGCGATAACCCATCGTTGGTAGCGAAAAAAAGAAAGAAAGAAAAAAAAAACACCTACCCGCAGCTTGTTAGCAGTAACCGTAAATGTGGTTCTAAATATAGGTTCGCTGGTCACTGAAACTTTCTCATAACGCACACCACTGTAGTCCAAAAAGAACAAAGCACGCACAATGGATATGATACAGCCGTCACCGCATGATTTCGCGTTTTCCTTATTGCATTACTTTCGTGGGCATGCGCGCTAGGGCCACGCAGGCCAGGAGGCAAGGGGAAAAATAAATAAGAAATGATACGCGATCCTCAGCATTGACTTGGCTGATGTGGCACTCGCATTTATGTTCTTTACCTTAGGCGAGCGCAACGCGCCAACTGAACTCCAATTTCCCATAACGGAAATTCGTATTTGGCCATTTGGTTGTATTTTTGGCTGATGTTCGCGTTTTTCGCCCGAGCATGCGCTTCACTGCGCCGCTCGTTGCCCCTTCAATGCGGCTTCACTGCCCTGCAGGCGTGTTCTGCGTCAAGCCGAACCACCAGGCAAAAAGCCTGGGCGCCGCCATCTTGTTGAGAGCGGCGCCGGGGACACAATCGCGCCTAGCTCATTGAGTTTTCCCCCAAAACTGAACGAAATAGCCTTATTTAAATGAGAAAGATGCCGCGAGTGCCGCAACGAAGGACCTTAAGGATTACCGAAGGGTAACTGAGGGCGACGCGACGAGCTTTGGAAAGAAGAATGATGGGTGTAGCGCTACGGGGGATAAGAATAGAGCAGATTCGGGGGGTGAGCGAACAAACGCGAGCTAATGACACCTTAGTTTAAACCAAGAAAAAGAAATGGGCGTGCGCAGGGCATGCAATGTGGGGGGAAGATCATCAATTAAGGGTTACCGACTGAATTCCAAGAGAAGGGAAGCGTAGCACGGGGTGGCGGAAATTAGGAGGGCAGATTAGATTAGGAAGGGCGCAGGCACTAGACGGCGACCGTGACCGGGCTTACACGTGACCGGGGTGCTTGGAGAATAATGGGAGAGGTCTTTGCCCTGCAGTGGTCGTAGCCAGCAGGATGATGATGACGAAAAGGTAGCAACAGGTATTCATAACATACAGGTTGGAAAGCTGAGGCACCTCTGAACCCTTGAATATATTTCGCCACACTTGGCCATACGACAAGTTTGTTTTCGAGGCGCTCGGTCCCACTGCAGCGAAAATGTTGCCGGAAATCGGGCACTCCATTTTTGTTTCATAGGGAACCTTTCTTCCACTAGGGCAGCGGATTTTCGCAGGGCGAGCTTGCTGTCGTTTACGGATCAAAGCGATAGTGAACTCCAAAATGCAGTGTTGGCTTTGAGTGGGACTTACATTGATTGCAAAACCCACGGCTAATCACCCTTCCCCCCCCCCCCCCCCAAGTGGCTCATTACAGCAGACAATCGTTCAGAAACACCGTCATCGTTGCGTATAGTATGGGAATGGTGCGTGTCACGTGAGTGCTCGCTTCGAGCTTGTGTTCTTCATTTTGATTGAATGAAGTCTCACCTAAGTGAGCGGGGGCCGATCCCGGAGGTAGTGCAATACCGGGCCGACCTGCGGCGGAGGTGAAGCAGGCTTCAAGCACTCCGCCAACTTCCAAAAATAGGTTTAATATCGTGGGTCCATATAGAACCCGTATCAGATATTAAGCTGATAAGAACAGATACTACACTTTGATCTTAGCCAAAAGGCCGAGAAGCGATGTCTTTCACTTCACTCCATTGTACCACTGCCTTGTGGGTGCCCTGGCGACATTGGTAACCTCAGCAACAGCGTGGGCAATCTTATAAAACCCAGCCCGTCTAGAGACTCTATGCTCTCTATCTCGCGAATCAACTCGCGACGCCTCAGTCTTTCACTGTTAACGAAACGCCGTCGCGTAGAAACGAGACCCGAGCGCAAGCTTGTTCGCAAGGCAAAACCAACGAAGGCAACCTCGTAGAAAACGGAACAGGCGAGCGGAAAACACGCGCAAGGGGAATGCTTACTTCCGTCTGAATGCGACCGCTCAAGGCGGCTTTCTTTGAGGCCTTCGTTTCAAGCCCGTGCGCAAGTGTAATACACTACGCGCATTTCCCTCATTTCCTTTTATTTACCGCAAGGCCCACTGAAAGTTTTCATACGGCACAGGCCGGGACGGATTGCAACGTGTCGATTCGACCGCTAGAATTAGGTAGCGCGCCTCATGTACGAATGAAAGAGAATGAAAAAAAAAAAATAAATAAATATAGAAAAGGCTGCGCACTCCTTCCAACCGGAAACATAGAGGGCAGGAAGATCGCCATGTGGAGCACAGGTGTTGTTAAAAAAGAAAGAAAGAAAGAAAGAAATAGCGCTACCCCATCATCTTTACCGTGTGCGTGTATACACACACACGCACACATATGCACGCGCACGCACGCGCGCGCGCGCACGCACACACACACACACACACACACACACACACACACACACATACGCACACATGCTAGCATAGCTTAAGCACAGCTGGAAAGCTCAGCCTTGCGCAAGAAAAAAGGACCACGCCCTTTCGCAAGCCCCTTTGAAACTTTTAAATGAGAAACATGTGTACAGCGAGGTCGTTCGAAACTGGCGCGAAAACGCATCCGCGCCATCTGTGTGCGGAACTAGGAAAACCTACGGCCTTCGCCATACAGAAAGAAAGGTAGATGGCGCGAGCTAACGCTCCGTTGCATACTAAGAACGAGAGCTAGTGAATAATGGCAGAAACGTCTTGGGAAGAGAGAAAAAAACAACAACAACAAAAAAAAAGAAAGACACGCAAGTTGTTGGCTCGCGCAAGCATTCTATTTTACAGCGAGTAAAGAGCATAGCAACTTCTCACAAGAGCAGCAAGAAAGACAAGAAGAACGTGAGAGAGGGGGAGAAACAGGCGCGTTTCTTTGGAATGCAGAGCATGCTGCACACACTATGAAGTGCCAAAGAGACGGGGAAAGCAGATGGCGCGATTGTGTATGTCCTCAAAGCTTGAAAACAATTTCTAAACTACAAGGTGTGCCGAAGTCCGCCTACTCTCATCAGGTTGCTCCCGCCTCCAATTGCATTTAAATTAAAATTACAGTCGCCTCAGAGGCAGAGAGAGAGAGAGAGAGAGAGAAATGTGTACACTTGCTTCGCGCAGCTGCACCCGTTCAAATTTTACAGCAACAAGAGCACTCCCGCAGGCACAAAGTCCGCTGCCGCGTCCGCCGGGGCGGAATGCACTCGCTTCCGTAAATTGTCGTGCGGCAGACTGCTGCATCGTAGCACACCTGAAACCGCGCAGACGTCAGCGATCGCCGCGAGATCGCTGCGAGCGCTAAAGTCCGAAACCACGTCCGCCGGGGCGGCGGGAGCTCGATACCCCTTCACGAAACTTCTGCGTGTACACCGCCGCACGGCCACGGCGGAGTCGCTGGCATCCTGCGCGCAGTTGCATTGCGTCGCGCCGGGAATCGTTGAAGCCCCACGCAGACGTCGGCGTCGGCCCCGACCTGGCTGCGAGCGCTCGAAGAGACCAAGTCCGAAGCCACGTGAGCCGGGGCGGTGTGAGCGCGACTAAGTCCGAGACGACGTCAGCCGGGGCGGCGTGAGCGAGACCAAGTCCGAGACTACGTCAGCCGGGGCGGCGTGAGCGAGACCAAGTCCGAGACTACGTCAGCCGGGGCGTCGACTAAGTCCGAGACGACGTCAGCCGGGGCGTCGAGCACGCCGCGGTCGCTTTTCCCACTCTTACTCGAAAAATGGCGAAGGGGCCGCGCTAGCGTGCCTTGAATCGGTGAGCGGCGGTACCGCGGCGATCGCGAGAGCTCAAATCGGCCGTGCCAAGGCCAAATATTGGCGCTCGGCTCGGCGCAGTACGCCGCCTTGTCGCACGAGTACGGCCCCGTGGAGGTCTGGTCACTTATCGCTGCTCTTATAAGGGGCCGTACCGCCCTGGCCGACGTTGTACCGTAGTGCCGTTTTCGGCTTGCGCGTGTTCGTGGTGGTGTCCGCGCACCGCTCCGCACTCGAGAATCGTGCCCACGACGACGCGAGCGCTCGGAAGAGACGCAAGTCCGAAACCACGTGAGCCGGGGCGGTGTGAGCGCGACTAAGTCCGAGACGACGTCAGCCGGGGCGGCGTGAGCGAGACTAAGTCCGAGACTACGTCAGCCGGGGCGTCGACCAAGTCCGAGACGACGTCAGCCGGGGCGTCGAGCACGCCGCGCGCGCTTTTCCCACTCTTACTCGAAAAATGGCGAAGGGGCCGCGCTAGCGTGCCTTGAATCGGTGAGCGGCGGTACCGCGGCGATCGCGAGAGCTCAAATCGGCCGTGCCAAAGCCAAATATTGGCGCTCGGCTCGGCGCAGTACGCCGCCTTGTCGCACGAGTACGGCCCCGTGGAGGTCTGGTCACTTATCGCTGCTCTTATAAGGGGCCGTACCGCCCTGGCCGACGTTGTACCGTAGTGCCGTTTTCGGCTTGCGCGTGTTCGTGGTGGTGTCCGCGCACCGCTCCGCACTCGAGAATCGTGCCCACGACGACGCGAGCGCTCGGAAGAGACGAAAGTCCGAAACCACGTGAGCCGGGGCGGTGTGAGCGCGACTAAGTCCGAGACGACGTCAGCCGGGGCGGCGTGAGCGAGACTAAGTCCGAGACTACGTCAGCCGGGGCGTCGACCAAGTCCGAGACGACGTCAGCCGGGGCGTCGAGCACGCCGCGCGCGCTTTTCCCACTCTTACTCGAAAAATGGCGAAGGGGCCGCGCTAGCGTGCCTTGAATCGGTGAGCGGCGGTACCGCGGCGATCGCGAGAGCTCAAATCGGCCGTGCCAAAGCCAAATATTGGCGCTCGGCTCGGCGCAGTACGCCGCCTTGTCGCACGAGTACGGCCCCGTGGAGGTCTGGTCACTTATCGCTGCTCTTATAAGGGGCCGTACCGCCCTGGCCGACGTTGTACCGTAGTGCCGTTTTCGGCTTGCGCGTGTTCGTGGTGGTGTCCGCGCACCGCTCCGCACTCGAGAATCGTGCCCACGACGACGCGAGCGCTCGGAAGAGACGAAAGTCCGAAACCACGTGAGCCGGGGCGGTGTGAGCGCGACTAAGTCCGAGACGACGTCAGCCGGGGCGGCGTGAGCGAGACTAAGTCCGAGACTACGTCAGCCGGGGCGACGAGCACGCCGCGCGCGCTTTTCGCACTCTTACTCGAAAAATGGCGAAGGGGCCGCGCTAGCGTGCCTTGAATCGGTGAGCGGCGGTACCGCGGCGATCGCGAGAGCTCAAATCGGCCGTGCCAAGGCCAAATATTGGCGCTCGGCTCGGCGCAGTACGCCGCCTTGTCGCAAGAGTACGGCCCCGTGGAGATCTGGTCACTTATCGCTGCTCATATAAGGGGGCCGTACCGCCCTGGCCGACGTTGTACCGTAGTGCCGTTTTCGGCTTGCGCGTGTTCGTGGTGGTGTCCGCGCACCGCTCCGCACTCGAGAATCGTGCCCACGACGACGCGAGCGCTCGGAAGAGACAGAAGTCCGAAACCACCTGAGCCGGGCCGCGGCGGGAGCTCGACGCCCGTCACGCAACTTTGGCGTACAAGCCACCGCACGGCCGCGACTGAGTCGTCGCCACCGTCCGGCTGGCTGCACTATAGCACGCCGGGAACCGGGAAAGAACCGCGCAGAGGTCGTCGTTTTGCCGCGGCGTTGGCGCGAGCGCGCGAAGAGACAAAGTCCGAAACGGCGTCAGCCGGGGTGTCGAGCACGCCGCCCGCGCCGGTCGCACTCGTGCTCGGAAACGGCGAAAGGGCCGCGCTAGCGTGCGGCCCCGTAGGGGCACAGAAAGGCGATTGTTCTGGAAACCGCGCTGTCCATAGGCGAGAGATTGCCGTTCGCGCATTCGGTCGACGCGCTGCGCTTTCACGACTTCGGCATTGCGCTGCCGACGTAAGCTTTCCATCTCGCTCGCGGCGCTGCGAGGCGGCACGATTTTCGCCAAACGCTCGTCGAAAGTGGCACGAGTACGGCCCCATGGAGATTTGGGAACTTATCGCTGCTATTATATGGGGGTCCCAGAGAGCAGTCGCCCCCAAAAGCGACCTGGGTGTTTGATATGCGGCGGGCTTCGTGCCCGTCAAGCGTGTCCCCGGTATCGCTCCCGTGGATCCCACAGCTGACGTCTGCAGCCTCATCCGCTTGATGCGTTAGGGGCTGGTTGTCGGACGACGCTTTCTCCACGATATCGAGTTGTGTTCCGCATCGTCCTCGGACGAGTCAAATGCGAAAGCGCCGAAGGCGCGGGCGTGACCCGTCGCCTGGCGGCTTTGCCGTCTCGGCTACGTTGCAAGTGTCGGTCGGTCCACCTGTGCTGCGGGCTCAAGAGAAACCGCAAGCCGTGATCGAGTCGACACAACCAGTCTATCGAGAATGTTGCGTGCTTCTTGCCGCGTGGCGATACCCGGCCCTTCGGGGAGGGCGCCGTAGCGAGCTCGAACGCCGTCGTCTCGGACTGTGCAAAGTGCTACTCTTTGCAAGAACGAAGCGTGCTGGGGCGCCTGAAGGTGGCCTCGGCATCGCAAAAACGGCGTCCGGCCTGCTTGACAGGCGGGACGCGCAGTTGAACGATTACCTGGTTGATCCTGCCAGTAATCATATGCTTGTCTCAAAGATTAAGCCATGCATGTCTAAGTACATGCCGAAATAAGGCGAAACCGCGAATGGCTCATTAAATCAGTTATGGTTCCTTAGATCGTTTCTTCCTACTTGGATAACTGTGGCAATTCTAGAGCTAATACATGCAGTGAGCCTGAAGCCCTTTGGGCGACGGGTGCTTTTATTAGACCAAGATCGATCGGGTTTCGGCCCGTATTGTGTGGTGACTCTGGATAACTTTGTGCTGATCGCATGGCCACGAGCCGGCGACGTTTCTTTCAAGTGTCTGCCTTATCAACTTTCGATGGTAGGTTACTTGCTTACCATGGTTGTTACGGGTAACGGAGAATCAGGGTTCGATTCCGGAGAGGGAGCCTGAGAAACGGCTACCACATCCAAGGAAGGCAGCAGGCGCGCAAATTACCCACTCCCGGCACGGGGAGGTAGTGACGAAAAATAACAATACGGGACTCTTTTGAGGCCCCGTAATTGAAATGAGTACACTCTAAATCCTTTAACGAGGATCAATTGGAGGGCAAGTCTGGTGCCAGCAGCCGCGGTAATTCCAGCTCCAATAGCGTATACTAAAGCTGCTGCGGTTAAAAAGCTCGTAGTTGGATCTCAGTTCCAGACGAGTAGTGCATCTACCCGATGCGACGGCTCGGACTGAACATCATGCCGGTCCTTTCTTGGTGCACTTCATTGTGTGCCTCGAGAAGGCCGGTGCTTTTACTTTGAAAAAATTAGAGTGCTCAACGCAGGCGAGTCGCCTGAATAAACTTGCATGGAATAATAGAACAAGACCTCGTTTCTGTTCTGTTGGTTTTTGGAATACGAGGTAATGATTAAGAGGGACAGACGGGGGCATTCGTATTGCGGCGCTAGAGGTGAAATTCTTGGACCGTCGCAAGACGAACTACTGCGAAAGCATTTGCCAAGAATGTTTTCTTTGATCAAGAACGAAAGTCAGAGGTTCGAAGGCGATCAGATACCGCCCTAGTTCTGACCATAAACGATGCCAACCAGCGATCCGCCTGAGTTACTCAAATGACTCGGCGGGCAGCTTCCGGGAAACCAAAGTGTTTGGGTTCCGGGGGAAGTATGGTTGCAAAGCTGAAACTTAAAGGAATTGACGGAAGGGCACCACCAGGAGTGGAGCCTGCGGCTTAATTTGACTCAACACGGGAAAACTTACCCGGCCCGGACACTGGGAGGATTGACAGATTGAGAGCTCTTTCTTGATTCGGTGGATGGTGGTGCATGGCCGTTCTTAGTTGGTGGAGCGATTTGTCTGGTTAATTCCGATAACGAACGAGACTCTAGCCTATTAAATAGGTGCGGGGTTCCCAGCACCTTACAACCTTCTTAGAGGGACAAGCGGCTCCTAGCCGCACGAAACAGAGCAATAACAGGTCTGTGATGCCCTTAGATGTCCGGGGCCGCACGCGCGCTACACTGAAGGAAGCAGCGTGTCTTTATCCCTGTCTGAAAAGACTGGGTAACCCGTGGAACTTCTTTCGTGATTGGGATAGGGGCTTGCAATTGTTCCCCTTGAACGAGGAATTCCCAGTAAGCGCGAGTCATAAGCTCGCGTTGATTACGTCCCTGCCCTTTGTACACACCGCCCGTCGCTACTACCGATTGAATGATTTAGTGAGGTCTTCGGACCGATGTCCGGCGCGGCCTTTCGGTTGCGCCGGTCTGTTGGAAAGATGACCAAACTTGATCATTTAGAGGAAGTAAAAGTCGTAACAAGGTTTCCGTAGGTGAACCTGCGGAAGGATCATTACCGGATTGTTCGAGGGTGACGAGCGCCATTGTTTCTACCCCGTGTGGGTGAAGCAGCTCGCTGCGCCCGACGCTTTCCGCCGCTGGCCCCGCTTGGACGCGGGGACGGCTATACCCGAACATGCCGGGGATTGCCCGAATTTCGAAGGGCGCCCCGTGCCAAATTTGTTGCGCCCAGTGGACGCCGGCTGCAACCTTGGACGGTTGGCTTGGCCGCGCCCGCGGGTAGAAACGGCGTAACGCACACTGTTGGGTGGGCTTTCTGAAGTCCGCCTCGGCACTCTTGCGCGGAATGGGAGTAAGACGACCCGACCTGCTGCTCTTGCCCAGTACGAGGGGAACGGCGAAGCGTGCGGTCGGTCAAGGAACTGACGGTCGAGAGCTAATGCCGCTGCCGCTTAGTACACACGGAACCGTGGTGCGAGCGCTCTCCCGTCCTCCGCGGCAAACGCTGCCGAGTCTGAAAAGGCTGGCGGCTGCCGGTCGCTTCCTGCGGCGAGTGTGGAGTAACGACCCGACTTTGTTGCTGCCCAAGTACTAAAGGAACGGTGCGGCGCTCGGTCGGTCATGGAACCGGCGGTATTGAGGGTGCGGCTGCCAAGTACGGAAGGAACCGTGGCCTAAAGCACTCTCCCGTCCTCCGCGGCAAATTCCACCGCGCCCGAAAGGGCCGGAGGCTGCCGGTCGGCTCCCGCTCGTGACGCGCGAGGTGTCGAGTTCGCGGTTCAATGCGACGACGTCTGCAGGCTATTTGCCCGCCGCCGAGGGAAAGGCGGCGTTGCTGCGAAGTACCGAAGGAAACGCGGCTTTGCTACGTCGGAAGCGTTCTGCGGTTTGCGGACTTGTGCGCTTTGGGAAGGCGCCGCACGTCGAAAGAGGAAGTACGGACAGACGAGGGACTGTAATCCCGTATTCGAACGCACTTGCGGCCAGGCCCTTGCTGGCTTCGTCTTCCGCCTCAAGTAGACTTGTTGTGGCTCCGGCGCAGAGAGCCGTCCCTGGCACTGGCCGAGTGGCTTTGGAGAGCTGCGCGAGTACGCGCGCGCCAAGCTCTTGTCTTTCGTCTCGAGTAGGCTGTTGGATCAGCAGCGGTCATGCGGAAACGCGTGACCGCCGAACGAAAGAGCGAAACAGGAGTAGCGCACGCCGAAAGGCGCTCTTCGAAACCACACACAGGGAGACGCCACGTGCCTGAAACACTGGTTGTACTGTACTGAATTGAACAAACTATTTTTCACGACTCTAAGCGGTGGATCACTC
>NW_027225638.1:112500-122500 GCF_038994185.2 Dermacentor albipictus | reverse complement strand
TTGTCATTCAAACCTCAAGAGCGCGTGGAGAAAGTGTTCCGGTTTACATTCGGCAAATCGAAATGAACGGCTAAAATTAACCTATCGTCTGGTTTCATGCGGGAGATCACGTGCGCACGCAAATTTCTTCGTACGGGAATTTTATGAAGTGAAGGCGGCTACAGATCATTTCCTTTGTCTAGTTCATGTTCGTAGGCGCAAATTGCAAACGTAATACTTGGAGGAACGTTTCCACTAATCTACAGGGGCTCTCTCATTTCTCCGATTGCTCGCAAACACATTGCATTGCTAGTCGTGACGTTTCACAGTGACGTTTCACCATGCCCGTCGAAGTTGATTACCAGTACCGCGCCAGCGTCGACCGGCCGGCGAAGCGACGAACTCAGCAGCGCATGCGCGAGGCCCTACAACACCCCAACCGAGCTACCCTGCTTATCGGAGAGAGCGAGTGCGCGTGAACGCGGGCTCGTCTGACGATCTGGATTAAAGAAAAAAAAAAAAGTGTGTCCGAGATATTGACAAAGACAAGTGGTCGCTGTCGCTCTGAGTCTTAGCGCGTTATAGAAAACGTGGGATGGCGGTGCTTCCTCGAGGGTCTAAAAGTACAATCTTCGAACTAGCGCTCCCGGCGGAACGTGGAGCTAGCATCCTTCTTCTTGGAACGGTTTGCAATGGACTGCTTGAATGTGCCGACCACGCGTCACGGGTCGCGTATAGAGCCAACGTTTGGCAAGAACGCGTCTAGCACAACCGATCGCGGTTGCGATAACCCATCGTTGGTAGCGAAAAAAAGAAAGAAAGAAAAAAAAAACACCTACCCGCAGCTTGTTAGCAGTAACCGTAAATGTGGTTCTAAATATAGGTTCGCTGGTCACTGAAACTTTCTCATAACGCACACCACTGTAGTCCAAAAAGAACAAAGCACGCACAATGGATATGATACAGCCGTCACCGCATGATTTCGCGTTTTCCTTATTGCATTACTTTCGTGGGCATGCGCGCTAGGGCCACGCAGGCCAGGAGGCAAGGGGAAAAATAAATAAGAAATGATACGCGATCCTCAGCATTGACTTGGCTGATGTGGCACTCGCATTTATGTTCTTTACCTTAGGCGAGCGCAACGCGCCAACTGAACTCCAATTTCCCATAACGGAAATTCGTATTTGGCCATTTGGTTGTATTTTTGGCTGATGTTCGCGTTTTTCGCCCGAGCATGCGCTTCACTGCGCCGCTCGTTGCCCCTTCAATGCGGCTTCACTGCCCTGCAGGCGTGTTCTGCGTCAAGCCGAACCACCAGGCAAAAAGCCTGGGCGCCGCCATCTTGTTGAGAGCGGCGCCGGGGACACAATCGCGCCTAGCTCATTGAGTTTTCCCCCAAAACTGAACGAAATAGCCTTATTTAAATGAGAAAGATGCCGCGAGTGCCGCAACGAAGGACCTTAAGGATTACCGAAGGGTAACTGAGGGCGACGCGACGAGCTTTGGAAAGAAGAATGATGGGTGTAGCGCTACGGGGGATAAGAATAGAGCAGATTCGGGGGGTGAGCGAACAAACGCGAGCTAATGACACCTTAGTTTAAACCAAGAAAAAGAAATGGGCGTGCGCAGGGCATGCAATGTGGGGGGAAGATCATCAATTAAGGGTTACCGACTGAATTCCAAGAGAAGGGAAGCGTAGCACGGGGTGGCGGAAATTTAGGAGGGCAGATTAGATTAGGAAGGGCGCAGGCACTAGACGGCGACCGTGACCGGGCTTACACGTGACCGGGGTGCTTGGAGAATAATGGGAGAGGTCTTTGCCCTGCAGTGGTCGTAGCCAGCAGGATGATGATGACGAAAAGGTAGCAACAGGTATTCATAACATACAGGTTGGAAAGCTGAGGCACCTCTGAACCCTTGAATATATTTCGCCACACTTGGCCATACGACAAGTTTGTTTTCGAGGCGCTCGGTCCCACTGCAGCGAAAATGTTGCCGGAAATCGGGCACTCCATTTTTGTTTCATAGGGAACCTTTCTTCCACTAGGGCAGCGGATTTTCGCAGGGCGAGCTTGCTGTCGTTTACGGATCAAAGCGATAGTGAACTCCAAAATGCAGTGTTGGCTTTGAGTGGGACTTACATTGATTGCAAAACCCACGGCTAATCACCCTTCCCCCCCCCCCCCCCCCCAAGTGGCTCATTACAGCAGACAATCGTTCAGAAACACCGGCATCGTTGCGTATAGTATGGGAATGGTGCGTGTCACGTGAGTGCTCGCTTCGAGCTTGTGTTCTTCATTTTGATTGAATGAAGTCTCACCTAAGTGAGCGGGGGCCGATCCCGGAGGTAGTGCAATACCGGGCCGACCTGCGGCGGAGGTGAAGCAGGCTTCAAGCACTCCGCCAACTTCCAAAAATAGGTTTAATATCGTGGGTCCATATAGAACCCGTATCAGATATTAAGCTGATAAGAACAGATACTACACTTTGATCTTAGCCAAAAGGCCGAGAAGCGATGTCTTTCACTTCACTCCATTGTACCACTGCCTTGTGGGTGCCCTGGCGACATTGGTAACCTCAGCAACAGCGTGGGCAATCTTATAAAACCCAGCCCGTCTAGAGACTCTATGCTCTCTATCTCGCGAATCAACTCGCGACGCCTCAGTCTTTCACTGTTAACGAAACGCCGTCGCGTAGAAACGAGACCCGAGCGCAAGCTTGTTCGCAAGGCAAAACCAACGAAGGCAACCTCGTAGAAAACGGAACAGGCGAGCGGAAAACACGCGCAAGGGGAATGCTTACTTCCGTCTGAATGCGACCGCTCAAGGCGGCTTTCTTTGAGGCCTTCGTTTCAAGCCCGTGCGCAAGTGTAATACACTACGCGCATTTCCCTCATTTCCTTTTATTTACCGCAAGGCCCACTGAAAGTTTTCATACGGCACAGGCCGGGACGGATTGCAACGTGTCGATTCGACCGCTAGAATTAGGTAGCGCGCCTCATGTACGAATGAAAGAGAATGAAAAAAAAAAAATAAATAAATATAGAAAAGGCTGCGCACTCCTTCCAACCGGAAACATAGAGGGCAGGAAGATCGCCATGTGGAGCACAGGTGTTGTTAAAAAAGAAAGAAAGAAAGAAAGAAATAGCGCTACCCCATCATCTTTACCGTGTGCGTGTATACACACACACGCACACATATGCACGCGCACGCACGCGCGCGCGCGCACGCACACACACACACACACACACACACACACACACACACATACGCACACATGCTAGCATAGCTTAAGCACAGCTGGAAAGCTCAGCCTTGCGCAAGAAAAAAGGACCACGCCCTTTCGCAAGCCCCTTTGAAACTTTTAAATGAGAAACATGTGTACAGCGAGGTCGTTCGAAACTGGCGCGAAAACGCATCCGCGCCATCTGTGTGCGGAACTAGGAAAACCTACGGCCTTCGCCATACAGAAAGAAAGGTAGATGGCGCGAGCTAACGCTCCGTTGCATACTAAGAACGAGAGCTAGTGAATAATGGCAGAAACGTCTTGGGAAGAGAGAAAAAAACAACAACAACAAAAAAAAAGAAAGACACGCAAGTTGTTGGCTCGCGCAAGCATTCTATTTTACAGCGAGTAAAGAGCATAGCAACTTCTCACAAGAGCAGCAAGAAAGACAAGAAGAACGTGAGAGAGGGGGAGAAACAGGCGCGTTTCTTTGGAATGCAGAGCATGCTGCACACACTATGAAGTGCCAAAGAGACGGGGAAAGCAGATGGCGCGATTGTGTATGTCCTCAAAGCTTGAAAACAATTTCTAAACTACAAGGTGTGCCGAAGTCCGCCTACTCTCATCAGGTTGCTCCCGCCTCCAATTGCATTTAAATTAAAATTACAGTCGCCTCAGAGGCAGAGAGAGAGAGAGAGAGAGAGAAAATGTGTACACTTGCTTCGCGCAGCTGCACCCGTTCAAATTTTACAGCAACAAGAGCACTCCCGCAGGCACAAAGTCCGCTGCCGCGTCCGCCGGGGCGGAATGCACTCGCTTCCGTAAATTGTCGTGCGGCAGACTGCTGCATCGTAGCACACCTGAAACCGCGCAGACGTCAGCGATCGCCGCGAGATCGCTGCGAGCGCTAAAGTCCGAAACCACGTCCGCCGGGGCGGCGGGAGCTCGATACCCCTTCACGAAACTTCTGCGTGTACACCGCCGCACGGCCACGGCGGAGTCGCTGGCATCCTGCGCGCAGTTGCATTGCGTCGCGCCGGGAATCGTTGAAGCCCCACGCAGACGTCGGCGTCGGCCCCGACCTGGCTGCGAGCGCTCGAAGAGACCAAGTCCGAAGCCACGTGAGCCGGGGCGGTGTGAGCGCGACTAAGTCCGAGACGACGTCAGCCGGGGCGGCGTGAGCGAGACCAAGTCCGAGACTACGTCAGCCGGGGCGGCGTGAGCGAGACCAAGTCCGAGACTACGTCAGCCGGGGCGTCGACTAAGTCCGAGACGACGTCAGCCGGGGCGTCGAGCACGCCGCGGTCGCTTTTCCCACTCTTACTCGAAAAATGGCGAAGGGGCCGCGCTAGCGTGCCTTGAATCGGTGAGCGGCGGTACCGCGG
Organism: Dermacentor albipictus; assembly: GCF_038994185.2. Classification (NCBI taxonomy): domain Eukaryota; kingdom Metazoa; phylum Arthropoda; class Arachnida; order Ixodida; family Ixodidae; genus Dermacentor; species Dermacentor albipictus. Next base: position 117,911 of record NW_027225638.1, on the reverse strand, counting down.
CGATCGCGAGAGCTCAAATCGGCCGTGCCAAGGCCAAATATTGGCGCTCGGCTCGGCGCAGTACGCCGCCTTGTCGCACGAGTACGGCCCCGTGGAGGTCTGGTCACTTATCGCTGCTCTTATAAGGGGCCGTACCGCCCTGGCCGACGTTGTACCGTAGTGCCGTTTTCGGCTTGCGCGTGTTCGTGGTGGTGTCCGCGCACCGCTCCGCACTCGAGAATCGTGCCCACGACGACGCGAGCGCTCGGAAGAGACGCAAGTCCGAAACCACGTGAGCCGGGGCGGTGTGAGCGCGACTAAGTCCGAGACGACGTCAGCCGGGGCGGCGTGAGCGAGACTAAGTCCGAGACTACGTCAGCCGGGGCGTCGACCAAGTCCGAGACGACGTCAGCCGGGGCGTCGAGCACGCCGCGCGCGCTTTTCCCACTCTTACTCGAAAAATGGCGAAGGGGCCGCGCTAGCGTGCCTTGAATCGGTGAGCGGCGGTACCGCGGCGATCGCGAGAGCTCAAATCGGCCGTGCCAAAGCCAAATATTGGCGCTCGGCTCGGCGCAGTACGCCGCCTTGTCGCACGAGTACGGCCCCGTGGAGGTCTGGTCACTTATCGCTGCTCTTATAAGGGGCCGTACCGCCCTGGCCGACGTTGTACCGTAGTGCCGTTTTCGGCTTGCGCGTGTTCGTGGTGGTGTCCGCGCACCGCTCCGCACTCGAGAATCGTGCCCACGACGACGCGAGCGCTCGGAAGAGACGAAAGTCCGAAACCACGTGAGCCGGGGCGGTGTGAGCGCGACTAAGTCCGAGACGACGTCAGCCGGGGCGGCGTGAGCGAGACTAAGTCCGAGACTACGTCAGCCGGGGCGACGAGCACGCCGCGCGCGCTTTTCGCACTCTTACTCGAAAAATGGCGAAGGGGCCGCGCTAGCGTGCCTTGAATCGGTGAGCGGCGGTACCGCGGCGATCGCGAGAGCTCAAATCGGCCGTGCCAAGGCCAAATATTGGCGCTCGGCTCGGCGCAGTACGCCGCCTTGTCGCACGAGTACGGCCCCGTGGAGATCTGGTCACTTATCGCTGCTCATATAAGGGGGCCGTACCGCCCTGGCCGACGTTGTACCGTAGTGCCATTTTCGGCTTGCGCGTGTTCGTGGTGGTGTCCGCGCACCGCTCCGCACTCGAGAATCGTGCCCACGACGACGCGAGCGCTCGGAAGAGACGGAAGTCCGAAACCACGTGAGCCGGGGCGGTGTGAGCGCGACTAAGTCCGAGACGACGTCAGCCGGGGCGGCGTGAGCGAGACTAAGTCCGAGACTACGTCAGCCGGGGCGACGAGCACGCCGCGCGCGCTTTTCGCACTCTTACTCGAAAAATGGCGAAGGGGCCGCGCTAGCGTGCCTTGAATCGGTGAGCGGCGGTACCGCGGCGATCGCGAGAGCTCAAATCGGCCGTGCCAAGGCCAAATATTGGCGCTCGGCTCGGCGCAGTACGCCGCCTTGTCGCACGAGTACGGCCCCGTGGAGATCTGGTCACTTATCGCTGCTCATATAAGGGGGCCGTACCGCCCTGGCCGACGTTGTACCGTAGTGCCGTTTTCGGCTTGCGCGTGTTCGTGGTGGTGTCCGCGCACCGCTCCGCACTCGAGAATCGTGCCCACGACGACGCGAGCGCTCGGAAGAGACAGAAGTCCGAAACCACCTGAGCCGGGCCGCGGCGGGAGCTCGACGCCCGTCACGCAACTTTGGCGTACAAGCCACCGCACGGCCGCGACTGAGTCGTCGCCACCGTCCGGCTGGCTGCACTATAGCACGCCGGGAACCGGGAAAGAACCGCGCAGAGGTCGTCGTTTTGCCGCGGCGTTGGCGCGAGCGCGCGAAGAGACAAAGTCCGAAACGGCGTCAGCCGGGGTGTCGAGCACGCCGCCCGCGCCGGTCGCACTCGTGCTCGGAAACGGCGAAAGGGCCGCGCTAGCGTGCGGCCCCGTAGGGGCACAGAAAGGCGATTGTTCTGGAAACCGCGCTGTCCATAGGCGAGAGATTGCCGTTCGCGCATTCGGTCGACGCGCTGCGCTTTCACGACTTCGGCATTGCGCTGCCGACGTAAGCTTTCCATCTCGCTCGCGGCGCTGCGAGGCGGCACGATTTTCGCCAAACGCTCGTCGAAAGTGGCACGAGTACGGCCCCATGGAGATTTGGGAACTTATCGCTGCTATTATATGGGGGTCCCAGAGAGCAGTCGCCCCCAAAAGCGACCTGGGTGTTTGATATGCGGCGGGCTTCGTGCCCGTCAAGCGTGTCCCCGGTATCGCTCCCGTGGATCCCACAGCTGACGTCTGCAGCCTCATCCGCTTGATGCGTTAGGGGCTGGTTGTCGGACGACGCTTTCTCCACGATATCGAGTTGTGTTCCGCATCGTCCTCGGACGAGTCAAATGCGAAAGCGCCGAAGGCGCGGGCGTGACCCGTCGCCTGGCGGCTTTGCCGTCTCGGCTACGTTGCAAGTGTCGGTCGGTCCACCTGTGCTGCGGGCTCAAGAGAAACCGCAAGCCGTGATCGAGTCGACACAACCAGTCTATCGAGAATGTTGCGTGCTTCTTGCCGCGTGGCGATACCCGGCCCTTCGGGGAGGGCGCCGTAGCGAGCTCGAACGCCGTCGTCTCGGACTGTGCAAAGTGCTACTCTTTGCAAGAACGAAGCGTGCTGGGGCGCCTGAAGGTGGCCTCGGCATCGCAAAAACGGCGTCCGGCCTGCTTGACAGGCGGGACGCGCAGTTGAACGATTACCTGGTTGATCCTGCCAGTAATCATATGCTTGTCTCAAAGATTAAGCCATGCATGTCTAAGTACATGCCGAAATAAGGCGAAACCGCGAATGGCTCATTAAATCAGTTATGGTTCCTTAGATCGTTTCTTCCTACTTGGATAACTGTGGCAATTCTAGAGCTAATACATGCAGTGAGCCTGAAGCCCTTTGGGCGACGGGTGCTTTTATTAGACCAAGATCGATCGGGTTTCGGCCCGTATTGTGTGGTGACTCTGGATAACTTTGTGCTGATCGCATGGCCACGAGCCGGCGACGTTTCTTTCAAGTGTCTGCCTTATCAACTTTCGATGGTAGGTTACTTGCTTACCATGGTTGTTACGGGTAACGGAGAATCAGGGTTCGATTCCGGAGAGGGAGCCTGAGAAACGGCTACCACATCCAAGGAAGGCAGCAGGCGCGCAAATTACCCACTCCCGGCACGGGGAGGTAGTGACGAAAAATAACAATACGGGACTCTTTTGAGGCCCCGTAATTGAAATGAGTACACTCTAAATCCTTTAACGAGGATCAATTGGAGGGCAAGTCTGGTGCCAGCAGCCGCGGTAATTCCAGCTCCAATAGCGTATACTAAAGCTGCTGCGGTTAAAAAGCTCGTAGTTGGATCTCAGTTCCAGACGAGTAGTGCATCTACCCGATGCGACGGCTCGGACTGAACATCATGCCGGTCCTTTCTTGGTGCACTTCATTGTGTGCCTCGAGAAGGCCGGTGCTTTTACTTTGAAAAAATTAGAGTGCTCAACGCAGGCGAGTCGCCTGAATAAACTTGCATGGAATAATAGAACAAGACCTCGTTTCTGTTCTGTTGGTTTTTGGAATACGAGGTAATGATTAAGAGGGACAGACGGGGGCATTCGTATTGCGGCGCTAGAGGTGAAATTCTTGGACCGTCGCAAGACGAACTACTGCGAAAGCATTTGCCAAGAATGTTTTCTTTGATCAAGAACGAAAGTCAGAGGTTCGAAGGCGATCAGATACCGCCCTAGTTCTGACCATAAACGATGCCAACCAGCGATCCGCCTGAGTTACTCAAATGACTCGGCGGGCAGCTTCCGGGAAACCAAAGTGTTTGGGTTCCGGGGGAAGTATGGTTGCAAAGCTGAAACTTAAAGGAATTGACGGAAGGGCACCACCAGGAGTGGAGCCTGCGGCTTAATTTGACTCAACACGGGAAAACTTACCCGGCCCGGACACTGGGAGGATTGACAGATTGAGAGCTCTTTCTTGATTCGGTGGATGGTGGTGCATGGCCGTTCTTAGTTGGTGGAGCGATTTGTCTGGTTAATTCCGATAACGAACGAGACTCTAGCCTATTAAATAGGTGCGGGGTTCCCAGCACCTTACAACCTTCTTAGAGGGACAAGCGGCTCCTAGCCGCACGAAACAGAGCAATAACAGGTCTGTGATGCCCTTAGATGTCCGGGGCCGCACGCGCGCTACACTGAAGGAAGCAGCGTGTCTTTATCCCTGTCTGAAAAGACTGGGTAACCCGTGGAACTTCTTTCGTGATTGGGATAGGGGCTTGCAATTGTTCCCCTTGAACGAGGAATTCCCAGTAAGCGCGAGTCATAAGCTCGCGTTGATTACGTCCCTGCCCTTTGTACACACCGCCCGTCGCTACTACCGATTGAATGATTTAGTGAGGTCTTCGGACCGATGTCCGGCGCGGCCTTTCGGTTGCGCCGGTCTGTTGGAAAGATGACCAAACTTGATCATTTAGAGGAAGTAAAAGTCGTAACAAGGTTTCCGTAGGTGAACCTGCGGAAGGATCATTACCGGATTGTTCGAGGGTGACGAGCGCCATTGTTTCTACCCCGTGTGGGTGAAGCAGCTCGCTGCGCCCGACGCTTTCCGCCGCTGGCCCCGCTTGGACGCGGGGACGGCTATACCCGAACATGCCGGGGATTGCCCGAATTTCGAAGGGCGCCCCGTGCCAAATTTGTTGCGCCCAGTGGACGCCGGCTGCAACCTTGGACGGTTGGCTTGGCCGCGCCCGCGGGTAGAAACGGCGTAACGCACACTGTTGGGTGGGCTTTCTGAAGTCCGCCTCGGCACTCTTGCGCGGAATGGGAGTAAGACGACCCGACCTGCTGCTCTTGCCCAGTACGAGGGGAACGGCGAAGCGTGCGGTCGGTCAAGGAACTGACGGTCGAGAGCTAATGCCGCTGCCGCTTAGTACACACGGAACCGTGGTGCGAGCGCTCTCCCGTCCTCCGCGGCAAACGCTGCCGAGTCTGAAAAGGCTGGCGGCTGCCGGTCGCTTCCTGCGGCGAGTGTGGAGTAACGACCCGACTTTGTTGCTGCCCAAGTACTAAAGGAACGGTGCGGCGCTCGGTCGGTCATGGAACCGGCGGTATTGAGGGTGCGGCTGCCAAGTACGGAAGGAACCGTGGCCTAAAGCACTCTCCCGTCCTCCGCGGCAAATTCCACCGCGCCCGAAAGGGCCGGAGGCTGCCGGTCGGCTCCCGCTCGTGACGCGCGAGGTGTCGAGTTCGCGGTTCAATGCGACGACGTCTGCAGGCTATTTGCCCGCCGCCGAGGGAAAGGCGGCGTTGCTGCGAAGTACCGAAGGAAACGCGGCTTTGCTACGTCGGAAGCGTTC
>NW_027225638.1:102500-107500 GCF_038994185.2 Dermacentor albipictus | reverse complement strand
CAGGTTCTCGGGGGACCCGCACCTGCGTGGACACATTGCATTCCTGACCCCTGTTGGTGAGTCTCGCACACCTGCGAAAGATGTCCTTAGGACTCTTAAAGCTAACATAGACCCGGGAGCAGCAGGTATTGGTGCTGTTACCTTGCGCAGTACACGCTTCGGTGTTACGGTAATAGCTACAGAACGAACTTCCATTGAGAACCTTCGGCAGGCAGTCGAACAGGGCACGGTTACCAAAACTAGCTTACTCATGCGTATTCCAGAAAAGAGGAAACCCCATATCAAACTCATTGGCTCGGACCCTGAGGTCGCACCAAACAGGCTCCTTCAGGAAATTAAAGATCGCAACCCGGACCTGGATTTTGATCCGGCCACGTGCATTCTTAAAACCACTTTCACGGAGCGTAGCGGTAACAAGTCACATGTGCTGGAATGTGCCCCCACAGTTTTCCACAAATTCATGCGTCGCGGCCGCGTTAGTGTTGGCTGGACATCGGCGCGAGTGGTAGAGGATTTACATGTATCCCTGTGCACACATTGCGCGTCATACGGGCATTCTCGGCGGTTTTGCCCGGACAAACTGGACGTTTCCAAAGTCCTTTGTACGAAATGTGCTGAACCCCACCTGGCCCAGACGTGCACTGTGCGCATGGGGGACGCCGCGGTGCGCTGTGCGGTATGTCGGGGCGCGGGACGGGAGTCGGCGGGACATCCGGCTGGCGATCGCGGTTGTCCGTCGCTGGCGGAAAGGGTGGCGCGCATTACTGCGCGTACCGACTATGGCCTGTAGCCGGGTAGGCGGCGCGGGAGGGTATGACCCGCGGCGCGGCGGGGTTCACAGTACATTTATGCATCTCCCGTCTACAGCAGCCCTACGGGGGTGCTGTCTGCAAAACATTCCGTTCAACAACACTCGGCATGAGCGGGGAGCACATGGTGCGCTTGTGCCTCTCGTTCAGCTTCCTCCACGTTTAAGCCTGTTCAGTGAGCCCCGTTGCGCGTCCCTCCTGTGCACTGCTACATATTACTATTCCTCGTTGCACCGCACCGCGGGGCGGTGCTCGGGGACATGTCAAGTGTCAGGGAGAGTGTGCAGTGGATGCGAATTGCGTTCAACAAGATGGCGCCCTGGAATGTATGGCGGCCGACATTGGGGGGATCAACCGCACATGACTTCCAGCACGTGCAACCTGTTATCTGTTCAGGTTCATAGCTTTTCCTTTCGTGTTTCATGATGGCCCTCAATCCTAAACTCAAATTTATACAGGCTAATTTAGACCACACAAAGCATGCCATGGCGGTTCTAATCAGGACGATGGAAACAAAGAACATCTCATTTGCTATAATCAGTGACCCATATGTCCGAGCGCATGAAATCGTTGGTGTTCCTCCTAGTATTCTTCATTTCAACGCCACCAATCATCCTAAAATGGCTATATTATGTGCAGCACACGGTTATGATTGCTTTCCAGTGACCATCTCCTCGCATGTAGTGGCGGTAACCTTTTCAAGTAACTCCGTAGTGTTTACTGTTATCGGGGTATACGCGCCGCCACACACTGACATAGATACTTACTTAAACAGCATCACCGATTGCCTTGCCCGGATAGGTCCGGGGATGGCAGTAATCGCTGGCGATTTCAATGCCAAACATACCCTCTGGGGCCGTGGCGGCTGTGATAGTAGGGGTACAGCAGTCGTTCAGTTGATGTGTCAACACGGATTACAACTATTAAACAACCCTGAATCCGAACCCACATTTGAAAATCACTACAATGCCAGCTGGATTGACATTACCTTAGTGACTTCTTCGATGGCTCCTTTAGACTTTGAATGGCACGTTAGTAATGAAGAAAGTCTTGCTGAACATAAGCACATCGAATTCGCATTCAGTTTGCAACAGCCGCCTCCGTTGAGGCGATTGACCCTTGCGGGCCGCGCCCGAGTCTTCCAGGCCCTTCGGGAAATGTCATGGTTCTCCCAGGTTCAGGGCTCTGCCCTTCGCTCCGGTGAAGCCCTAGACTTTATAATCAGTAAATTCAATACCATCTACAACCATCTAATCCGCCGTCACTCTAGACTTACCAAGTCCGGCCCGCGTATTCCGAATTCCTGGTGGACCCCGGAATTAGGGGTGGAAAGAAATCGGGTAAGGGCCATGAGACGTCGCTATCAGCAGGCACGTGACCCGGTCATGCGTGGACATTTGCGCGCCCTGTTTGCTCGAGCGCGGGGAACGTACCGCAAACACATAGCCGAGGCGCAACAGAGTGCGTTTAAACGTTATTGTCAGGAGTGTTCAAAACGGAATATTTTCGGCATTCCTTTTCAGACAGCATTTAATAAAATTCGACCGCCAATACACCTCCCAGCACTCACCCTTCCGAATGGTGCAAAGACTATGGACACCCTCCAGTCAGCGGCTTTGCTCCTCCGCGCTCAATTCCCACCGGACGATAGGTTACGGGATAATCCTTCCCATGCGGCTATTCGACTTGTCGCCGGCAGTGCCGCGGTTAATCGCTCGGACGACAGGCCCTTTACTCATCATGAAATAGCATACGCGATTGCGCAGGGCAGAGATGGTTCCGCCCCTGGCCTAGATATCGTCACTCTTCCCATGATTAAAACTATTTTTCAATTTCATCCAGATTTCTTTCAATTTCTTTTTAATTCGGCTTTGAAATTGGGTCATTTCCCTTCCACTTGGAAGAGAGGGCGCATTATCTTTCTTCCTAAACCTGGTCGTCCCCCAGACCAGACCTCATCTTACAGACCTATAGTAATGAATTCTCTCTTTGGCAAAATTCTAGAACGGCTCCTCAACTCTCGTCTCTATTTTTTCCTCTATTCCCATGACCTCATACATCCCCACCAATTCGGTTTTACTCATGGGAGGAGTGCCGTCATGGCTCTATATGCCCTGAAAGAGCGGCTCTTACAATTTAAACAGCAGAATACACCGGCCTTGATCATAGCACTTGATTTCAGGGGTGCGTTTGACTCAGTGTGGCATCCACTGGTATTGTACTTTTTACAAAAACATGGCTGTCCCGGTAACCTTTTTAATTTATTAAAGAGTTTCCTCCAAGACAGATTGGTAGTCTATCGCTCTCGTTCTGGAGAGGTGTCCGCGCCGCATACATTAGGTAGTCCTCAGGGTTCCCCATTAAGCCCGCTTTTATGGAACATTGTGGTGCGTGGCCTGTTGGATCTTCCCGTGCCACAGGGTGTTGTAATACAGGCTTATGCGGATGACGTCGTTATCACCATTCCGGGTACGAATCGGGCCGTAATCGAGAGATTGGCAGAGACGGTCTTGAATTCGGTAAGCGATTGGGCACGGGAGAATCGCGTTCATATTAACACAACAAAATCGTTTTTCATGGCATTTCCACATGGATGCAACTCCATGAAGACCAGTGCCCTCCGTGTGGCTGTGGGTAATGACAGGTTGCAGCGGAAAGACAAACTCAAAATTCTTGGCGTTATCTTCGATTCCAGATTAGGCTTCAAAGAACATGCTGATTTTATACGTGAGAAATTGGAACTGATGGCTCCTAAAATTACGACTTACATAAACATGCACCATTCCATCACTCCCATGGCGATTCGGGCTCTGTATAAACAAGTGGTGCTTCCGGTCATTACCTACGCAGCCCCGGTCTGGTGGCCAGAATTTCCAGATAGCCTATTAACGGCTAAAGTCATCTCGTTACACCGGATCCCCCTCCTTAGTTTGACTGGGGCCTACCGTACTACACGCACATCGGCATTACAGGTTTTATTGCGAGCGGCACCTCTCCCCCTTGAGTTAGAGCGGCTTCGTGCCGAGTTCCACCTATTTCTCCTCCGCAGGCCCACTTGCTATGGTCTTGCATATTACATCCCTCAAACAGTTGACTTCCCTTACAACCCCTGGCTCGATCACCCAGCCGACAGATATCGCTGTCCCTTTGCCCGACTAAGCAGCGCAGAGGTGTCGAGGTATGCCTCTGAACAGGCTGTACATATATACACAGACGGCTCTTATTCTGGAACCTCTGCAGGGGCTGCATACGTAGCCATGGAATCTCAACACCGGATATTAAAAATTGGTAAATATAAAGTGGAGCAAGCTGGTGGTGCGTACTGCGCCGAGGCCATTGCGTTTCTTGAGGCCCTTAATTATGTGGCAATTTCAAGACCTACGCGGCCTGTTAAGATATACTCTGACTGCCTGTCCTTGTTGTCAGCGATCGCGGCACTGCGGTCCCTTGATGCCCGAGTGGTTCACATTAAGAGAGCGCTCAGTACCTTATCAACTTCCATGGAAATAAAATTATATCACGTACGGGGGCATTCCGGAATTCTGGGTAATGAATTGGCTGATGAGGCGGCAGCGAGTGCTGCGCGCTATGGAGTACCGCGCCGCACTTCTCTCTCTATCCGTTCTCTCAGGACCCAATTCTTTAGGCAGATGGAAAGAGAATGGCAAATTGAATGGGCCGCTGAGAATTCCAACACGGCACTTTTCTTGTGGATCCCTACCATCAAATCTATTCCAGAATTTTTTCCCCCTCATAAATCCATAGCTCATATTATTACTGGACACGGCCGCTTCCCTTATTATCTTAAACGCTTTAACCTAGCTCCTCATAATCTATGCATCTGCGGGCTGGTCTGTGAATCTTTTGAACACTACCTGACTGAATGCCCCATTACAGCGGCACTTGCAAGCCAGCTAACAACCCCGCCGGGGAGCCGTCCTGGCGGGACCCCATACCACCTTCTCTTGGAGCACAAACGAAACCGGGCCATACTTCTCCGAATGGCACATCTTATCTGTGACTCTTTACCGGATTATCCGCGGGGCAGCTCGCGGGTGGATGCGTCCTAGCTCGTATTTTTGCCTAAGTTTCTCTCCATGTTCCTCACATCTACTTATACTTATTCTCATCACTATCGATGAACGCGTTTCACCTACATGCGCAGTTGGGCTGCAATGCCCCATTCTATAT
>NW_027225638.1:87500-97500 GCF_038994185.2 Dermacentor albipictus | reverse complement strand
TTATGCGTTATACAATGCTGAGCGATGTTTTTCCTTTCCTTGAAGCTAGCCATAGAAGTATAAAACTTTCTATAAACTCATTACAATAAGAATCCAGCATACGGTTCATCATCGGCTCGATAAACGTTCGGGAAGTGGCGACTTTTAATGCCGTGATCATGAAGCTTAACAGCAGAGCGTGTTCATCAGATATGCCAGGGGTGACGTAACGCAAGGCGTGAATCGAATCTAAGATTGAAATGGCGTTCTGAATTCTTTTGGTTCCAGATAGAACAAACAAAAATATATAAAAAAAGCATGTCATTGATTGTCATTCAAACCTCAAGAGCGCGTGGAGAAAGTGTTCCGGTTTACATTCGGCAAATCGAAATGAACGGCTAAAATTAACCTATCGTCTGGTTTCATGCGGGAGATCACGTGCGCACGCAAATTTCTTCGTACGGGAATTTTATGAAGTGAAGGCGGCTACAGATCATTTCCTTTGTCTAGTTCATGTTCGTAGGCGCAAATTGCAAACGTAATACTTGGAGGAACGTTTCCACTAATCTACAGGGGCTCTCTCATTTCTCCGATTGCTCGCAAACACATTGCATTGCTAGTCGTGACGTTTCACAGTGACGTTTCACCATGCCCGTCGAAGTTGATTACCAGTACCGCGCCAGCGTCGACCGGCCGGCGAAGCGACGAACTCAGCAGCGCATGCGCGAGGCCCTACAACACCCCAACCGAGCTACCCTGCTTATCGGAGAGAGCGAGTGCGCGTGAACGCGGGCTCGTCTGACGATCTGGATTAAAGAAAAAAAAAAAAGTGTGTCCGAGATATTGACAAAGACAAGTGGTCGCTGTCGCTCTGAGTCTTAGCGCGTTATAGAAAACGTGGGATGGCGGTGCTTCCTCGAGGGTCTAAAAGTACAATCTTCGAACTAGCGCTCCCGGCGGAACGTGGAGCTAGCATCCTTCTTCTTGGAACGGTTTGCAATGGACTGCTTGAATGTGCCGACCACGCGTCACGGGTCGCGTATAGAGCCAACGTTTGGCAAGAACGCGTCTAGCACAACCGATCGCGGTTGCGATAACCCATCGTTGGTAGCGAAAAAAAGAAAGAAAGAAAAAAAAAACACCTACCCGCAGCTTGTTAGCAGTAACCGTAAATGTGGTTCTAAATATAGGTTCGCTGGTCACTGAAACTTTCTCATAACGCACACCACTGTAGTCCAAAAAGAACAAAGCACGCACAATGGATATGATACAGCCGTCACCGCATGATTTCGCGTTTTCCTTATTGCATTACTTTCGTGGGCATGCGCGCTAGGGCCACGCAGGCCAGGAGGCAAGGGGAAAAATAAATAAGAAATGATACGCGATCCTCAGCATTGACTTGGCTGATGTGGCACTCGCATTTATGTTCTTTACCTTAGGCGAGCGCAACGCGCCAACTGAACTCCAATTTCCCATAACGGAAATTCGTATTTGGCCATTTGGTTGTATTTTTGGCTGATGTTCGCGTTTTTCGCCCGAGCATGCGCTTCACTGCGCCGCTCGTTGCCCCTTCAATGCGGCTTCACTGCCCTGCAGGCGTGTTCTGCGTCAAGCCGAACCACCAGGCAAAAAGCCTGGGCGCCGCCATCTTGTTGAGAGCGGCGCCGGGGACACAATCGCGCCTAGCTCATTGAGTTTTCCCCCAAAACTGAACGAAATAGCCTTATTTAAATGAGAAAGATGCCGCGAGTGCCGCAACGAAGGACCTTAAGGATTACCGAAGGGTAACTGAGGGCGACGCGACGAGCTTTGGAAAGAAGAATGATGGGTGTAGCGCTACGGGGGATAAGAATAGAGCAGATTCGGGGGGTGAGCGAACAAACGCGAGCTAATGACACCTTAGTTTAAACCAAGAAAAAGAAATGGGCGTGCGCAGGGCATGCAATGTGGGGGGAAGATCATCAATTAAGGGTTACCGACTGAATTCCAAGAGAAGGGAAGCGTAGCACGGGGTGGCGGAAATTTAGGAGGGCAGATTAGATTAGGAAGGGCGCAGGCACTAGACGGCGACCGTGACCGGGCTTACACGTGACCGGGGTGCTTGGAGAATAATGGGAGAGGTCTTTGCCCTGCAGTGGTCGTAGCCAGCAGGATGATGATGACGAAAAGGTAGCAACAGGTATTCATAACATACAGGTTGGAAAGCTGAGGCACCTCTGAACCCTTGAATATATTTCGCCACACTTGGCCATACGACAAGTTTGTTTTCGAGGCGCTCGGTCCCACTGCAGCGAAAATGTTGCCGGAAATCGGGCACTCCATTTTTGTTTCATAGGGAACCTTTCTTCCACTAGGGCAGCGGATTTTCGCAGGGCGAGCTTGCTGTCGTTTACGGATCAAAGCGATAGTGAACTCCAAAATGCAGTGTTGGCTTTGAGTGGGACTTACATTGATTGCAAAACCCACGGCTAATCACCCTTCCCCCCCCCCCCCCCCCAAGTGGCTCATTACAGCAGACAATCGTTCAGAAACACCGGCATCGTTGCGTATAGTATGGGAATGGTGCGTGTCACGTGAGTGCTCGCTTCGAGCTTGTGTTCTTCATTTTGATTGAATGAAGTCTCACCTAAGTGAGCGGGGGCCGATCCCGGAGGTAGTGCAATACCGGGCCGACCTGCGGCGGAGGTGAAGCAGGCTTCAAGCACTCCGCCAACTTCCAAAAATAGGTTTAATATCGTGGGTCCATATAGAACCCGTATCAGATATTAAGCTGATAAGAACAGATACTACACTTTGATCTTAGCCAAAAGGCCGAGAAGCGATGTCTTTCACTTCACTCCATTGTACCACTGCCTTGTGGGTGCCCTGGCGACATTGGTAACCTCAGCAACAGCGTGGGCAATCTTATAAAACCCAGCCCGTCTAGAGACTCTATGCTCTCTATCTCGCGAATCAACTCGCGACGCCTCAGTCTTTCACTGTTAACGAAACGCCGTCGCGTAGAAACGAGACCCGAGCGCAAGCTTGTTCGCAAGGCAAAACCAACGAAGGCAACCTCGTAGAAAACGGAACAGGCGAGCGGAAAACACGCGCAAGGGGAATGCTTACTTCCGTCTGAATGCGACCGCTCAAGGCGGCTTTCTTTGAGGCCTTCGTTTCAAGCCCGTGCGCAAGTGTAATACACTACGCGCATTTCCCTCATTTCCTTTTATTTACCGCAAGGCCCACTGAAAGTTTTCATACGGCACAGGCCGGGACGGATTGCAACGTGTCGATTCGACCGCTAGAATTAGGTAGCGCGCCTCATGTACGAATGAAAGAGAATGAAAAAAAAAAAATAAATAAATATAGAAAAGGCTGCGCACTCCTTCCAACCGGAAACATAGAGGGCAGGAAGATCGCCATGTGGAGCACAGGTGTTGTTAAAAAAGAAAGAAAGAAAGAAAGAAATAGCGCTACCCCATCATCTTTACCGTGTGCGTGTATACACACACACGCACACATATGCACGCGCACGCACGCGCGCGCGCGCACGCACACACACACACACACACACACACACACACACATACGCACACATGCTAGCATAGCTTAAGCACAGCTGGAAAGCTCAGCCTTGCGCAAGAAAAAAGGACCACGCCCTTTCGCAAGCCCCTTTGAAACTTTTAAATGAGAAACATGTGTACAGCGAGGTCGTTCGAAACTGGCGCGAAAACGCATCCGCGCCATCTGTGTGCGGAACTAGGAAAACCTACGGCCTTCGCCATACAGAAAGAAAGGTAGATGGCGCGAGCTAACGCTCCGTTGCATACTAAGAACGAGAGCTAGTGAATAATGGCAGAAACGTCTTGGGAAGAGAGAAAAAAACAACAACAACAAAAAAAAAGAAAGACACGCAAGTTGTTGGCTCGCGCAAGCATTCTATTTTACAGCGAGTAAAGAGCATAGCAACTTCTCACAAGAGCAGCAAGAAAGACAAGAAGAACGTGAGAGAGGGGGAGAAACAGGCGCGTTTCTTTGGAATGCAGAGCATGCTGCACACACTATGAAGTGCCAAAGAGACGGGGAAAGCAGATGGCGCGATTGTGTATGTCCTCAAAGCTTGAAAACAATTTCTAAACTACAAGGTGTGCCGAAGTCCGCCTACTCTCATCAGGTTGCTCCCGCCTCCAATTGCATTTAAATTAAAATTACAGTCGCCTCAGAGGCAGAGAGAGAGAGAGAGAGAGAGAAAATGTGTACACTTGCTTCGCGCAGCTGCACCCGTTCAAATTTTACAGCAACAAGAGCACTCCCGCAGGCACAAAGTCCGCTGCCGCGTCCGCCGGGGCGGAATGCACTCGCTTCCGTAAATTGTCGTGCGGCAGACTGCTGCATCGTAGCACACCTGAAACCGCGCAGACGTCAGCGATCGCCGCGAGATCGCTGCGAGCGCTAAAGTCCGAAACCACGTCCGCCGGGGCGGCGGGAGCTCGATACCCCTTCACGAAACTTCTGCGTGTACACCGCCGCACGGCCACGGCGGAGTCGCTGGCATCCTGCGCGCAGTTGCATTGCGTCGCGCCGGGAATCGTTGAAGCCCCACGCAGACGTCGGCGTCGGCCCCGACCTGGCTGCGAGCGCTCGAAGAGACCAAGTCCGAAGCCACGTGAGCCGGGGCGGTGTGAGCGCGACTAAGTCCGAGACGACGTCAGCCGGGGCGGCGTGAGCGAGACCAAGTCCGAGACTACGTCAGCCGGGGCGGCGTGAGCGAGACCAAGTCCGAGACTACGTCAGCCGGGGCGTCGACTAAGTCCGAGACGACGTCAGCCGGGGCGTCGAGCACGCCGCGGTCGCTTTTCCCACTCTTACTCGAAAAATGGCGAAGGGGCCGCGCTAGCGTGCCTTGAATCGGTGAGCGGCGGTACCGCGGCGATCGCGAGAGCTCAAATCGGCCGTGCCAAGGCCAAATATTGGCGCTCGGCTCGGCGCAGTACGCCGCCTTGTCGCACGAGTACGGCCCCGTGGAGGTCTGGTCACTTATCGCTGCTCTTATAAGGGGCCGTACCGCCCTGGCCGACGTTGTACCGTAGTGCCGTTTTCGGCTTGCGCGTGTTCGTGGTGGTGTCCGCGCACCGCTCCGCACTCGAGAATCGTGCCCACGACGACGCGAGCGCTCGGAAGAGACGCAAGTCCGAAACCACGTGAGCCGGGGCGGTGTGAGCGCGACTAAGTCCGAGACGACGTCAGCCGGGGCGGCGTGAGCGAGACTAAGTCCGAGACTACGTCAGCCGGGGCGTCGACCAAGTCCGAGACGACGTCAGCCGGGGCGTCGAGCACGCCGCGCGCGCTTTTCCCACTCTTACTCGAAAAATGGCGAAGGGGCCGCGCTAGCGTGCCTTGAATCGGTGAGCGGCGGTACCGCGGCGATCGCGAGAGCTCAAATCGGCCGTGCCAAAGCCAAATATTGGCGCTCGGCTCGGCGCAGTACGCCGCCTTGTCGCACGAGTACGGCCCCGTGGAGGTCTGGTCACTTATCGCTGCTCTTATAAGGGGCCGTACCGCCCTGGCCGACGTTGTACCGTAGTGCCGTTTTCGGCTTGCGCGTGTTCGTGGTGGTGTCCGCGCACCGCTCCGCACTCGAGAATCGTGCCCACGACGACGCGAGCGCTCGGAAGAGACGAAAGTCCGAAACCACGTGAGCCGGGGCGGTGTGAGCGCGACTAAGTCCGAGACGACGTCAGCCGGGGCGGCGTGAGCGAGACTAAGTCCGAGACTACGTCAGCCGGGGCGACGAGCACGCCGCGCGCGCTTTTCGCACTCTTACTCGAAAAATGGCGAAGGGGCCGCGCTAGCGTGCCTTGAATCGGTGAGCGGCGGTACCGCGGCGATCGCGAGAGCTCAAATCGGCCGTGCCAAGGCCAAATATTGGCGCTCGGCTCGGCGCAGTACGCCGCCTTGTCGCACGAGTACGGCCCCGTGGAGATCTGGTCACTTATCGCTGCTCATATAAGGGGGCCGTACCGCCCTGGCCGACGTTGTACCGTAGTGCCGTTTTCGGCTTGCGCGTGTTCGTGGTGGTGTCCGCGCACCGCTCCGCACTCGAGAATCGTGCCCACGACGACGCGAGCGCTCGGAAGAGACAGAAGTCCGAAACCACCTGAGCCGGGCCGCGGCGGGAGCTCGACGCCCGTCACGCAACTTTGGCGTACAAGCCACCGCACGGCCGCGACTGAGTCGTCGCCACCGTCCGGCTGGCTGCACTATAGCACGCCGGGAACCGGGAAAGAACCGCGCAGAGGTCGTCGTTTTGCCGCGGCGTTGGCGCGAGCGCGCGAAGAGACAAAGTCCGAAACGGCGTCAGCCGGGGTGTCGAGCACGCCGCCCGCGCCGGTCGCACTCGTGCTCGGAAACGGCGAAAGGGCCGCGCTAGCGTGCGGCCCCGTAGGGGCACAGAAAGGCGATTGTTCTGGAAACCGCGCTGTCCATAGGCGAGAGATTGCCGTTCGCGCATTCGGTCGACGCGCTGCGCTTTCACGACTTCGGCATTGCGCTGCCGACGTAAGCTTTCCATCTCGCTCGCGGCGCTGCGAGGCGGCACGATTTTCGCCAAACGCTCGTCGAAAGTGGCACGAGTACGGCCCCATGGAGATTTGGGAACTTATCGCTGCTATTATATGGGGGTCCCAGAGAGCAGTCGCCCCCAAAAGCGACCTGGGTGTTTGATATGCGGCGGGCTTCGTGCCCGTCAAGCGTGTCCCCGGTATCGCTCCCGTGGATCCCACAGCTGACGTCTGCAGCCTCATCCGCTTGATGCGTTAGGGGCTGGTTGTCGGACGACGCTTTCTCCACGATATCGAGTTGTGTTCCGCATCGTCCTCGGACGAGTCAAATGCGAAAGCGCCGAAGGCGCGGGCGTGACCCGTCGCCTGGCGGCTTTGCCGTCTCGGCTACGTTGCAAGTGTCGGTCGGTCCACCTGTGCTGCGGGCTCAAGAGAAACCGCAAGCCGTGATCGAGTCGACACAACCAGTCTATCGAGAATGTTGCGTGCTTCTTGCCGCGTGGCGATACCCGGCCCTTCGGGGAGGGCGCCGTAGCGAGCTCGAACGCCGTCGTCTCGGACTGTGCAAAGTGCTACTCTTTGCAAGAACGAAGCGTGCTGGGGCGCCTGAAGGTGGCCTCGGCATCGCAAAAACGGCGTCCGGCCTGCTTGACAGGCGGGACGCGCAGTTGAACGATTACCTGGTTGATCCTGCCAGTAATCATATGCTTGTCTCAAAGATTAAGCCATGCATGTCTAAGTACATGCCGAAATAAGGCGAAACCGCGAATGGCTCATTAAATCAGTTATGGTTCCTTAGATCGTTTCTTCCTACTTGGATAACTGTGGCAATTCTAGAGCTAATACATGCAGTGAGCCTGAAGCCCTTTGGGCGACGGGTGCTTTTATTAGACCAAGATCGATCGGGTTTCGGCCCGTATTGTGTGGTGACTCTGGATAACTTTGTGCTGATCGCATGGCCACGAGCCGGCGACGTTTCTTTCAAGTGTCTGCCTTATCAACTTTCGATGGTAGGTTACTTGCTTACCATGGTTGTTACGGGTAACGGAGAATCAGGGTTCGATTCCGGAGAGGGAGCCTGAGAAACGGCTACCACATCCAAGGAAGGCAGCAGGCGCGCAAATTACCCACTCCCGGCACGGGGAGGTAGTGACGAAAAATAACAATACGGGACTCTTTTGAGGCCCCGTAATTGAAATGAGTACACTCTAAATCCTTTAACGAGGATCAATTGGAGGGCAAGTCTGGTGCCAGCAGCCGCGGTAATTCCAGCTCCAATAGCGTATACTAAAGCTGCTGCGGTTAAAAAGCTCGTAGTTGGATCTCAGTTCCAGACGAGTAGTGCATCTACCCGATGCGACGGCTCGGACTGAACATCATGCCGGTCCTTTCTTGGTGCACTTCATTGTGTGCCTCGAGAAGGCCGGTGCTTTTACTTTGAAAAAATTAGAGTGCTCAACGCAGGCGAGTCGCCTGAATAAACTTGCATGGAATAATAGAACAAGACCTCGTTTCTGTTCTGTTGGTTTTTGGAATACGAGGTAATGATTAAGAGGGACAGACGGGGGCATTCGTATTGCGGCGCTAGAGGTGAAATTCTTGGACCGTCGCAAGACGAACTACTGCGAAAGCATTTGCCAAGAATGTTTTCTTTGATCAAGAACGAAAGTCAGAGGTTCGAAGGCGATCAGATACCGCCCTAGTTCTGACCATAAACGATGCCAACCAGCGATCCGCCTGAGTTACTCAAATGACTCGGCGGGCAGCTTCCGGGAAACCAAAGTGTTTGGGTTCCGGGGGAAGTATGGTTGCAAAGCTGAAACTTAAAGGAATTGACGGAAGGGCACCACCAGGAGTGGAGCCTGCGGCTTAATTTGACTCAACACGGGAAAACTTACCCGGCCCGGACACTGGGAGGATTGACAGATTGAGAGCTCTTTCTTGATTCGGTGGATGGTGGTGCATGGCCGTTCTTAGTTGGTGGAGCGATTTGTCTGGTTAATTCCGATAACGAACGAGACTCTAGCCTATTAAATAGGTGCGGGGTTCCCAGCACCTTACAACCTTCTTAGAGGGACAAGCGGCTCCTAGCCGCACGAAACAGAGCAATAACAGGTCTGTGATGCCCTTAGATGTCCGGGGCCGCACGCGCGCTACACTGAAGGAAGCAGCGTGTCTTTATCCCTGTCTGAAAAGACTGGGTAACCCGTGGAACTTCTTTCGTGATTGGGATAGGGGCTTGCAATTGTTCCCCTTGAACGAGGAATTCCCAGTAAGCGCGAGTCATAAGCTCGCGTTGATTACGTCCCTGCCCTTTGTACACACCGCCCGTCGCTACTACCGATTGAATGATTTAGTGAGGTCTTCGGACCGATGTCCGGCGCGGCCTTTCGGTTGCGCCGGTCTGTTGGAAAGATGACCAAACTTGATCATTTAGAGGAAGTAAAAGTCGTAACAAGGTTTCCGTAGGTGAACCTGCGGAAGGATCATTACCGGATTGTTCGAGGGTGACGAGCGCCATTGTTTCTACCCCGTGTGGGTGAAGCAGCTCGCTGCGCCCGACGCTTTCCGCCGCTGGCCCCGCTTGGACGCGGGGACGGCTATACCCGAACATGCCGGGGATTGCCCGAATTTCGAAGGGCGCCCCGTGCCAAATTTGTTGCGCCCAGTGGACGCCGGCTGCAACCTTGGACGGTTGGCTTGGCCGCGCCCGCGGGTAGAAACGGCGTAACGCACACTGTTGGGTGGGCTTTCTGAAGTCCGCCTCGGCACTCTTGCGCGGAATGGGAGTAAGACGACCCGACCTGCTGCTCTTGCCCAGTACGAGGGGAACGGCGAAGCGTGCGGTCGGTCAAGGAACTGACGGTCGAGAGCTAATGCCGCTGCCGCTTAGTACACACGGAACCGTGGTGCGAGCGCTCTCCCGTCCTCCGCGGCAAACGCTGCCGAGTCTGAAAAGGCTGGCGGCTGCCGGTCGCTTCCTGCGGCGAGTGTGGAGTAACGACCCGACTTTGTTGCTGCCCAAGTACTAAAGGAACGGTGCGGCGCTCGGTCGGTCATGGAACCGGCGGTATTGAGGGTGCGGCTGCCAAGTACGGAAGGAACCGTGGCCTAAAGCACTCTCCCGTCCTCCGCGGCAAATTCCACCGCGCCCGAAAGGGCCGGAGGCTGCCGGTCGGCTCCCGCTCGTGACGCGCGAGGTGTCGAGTTCGCGGTTCAATGCGACGACGTCTGCAGGCTATTTGCCCGCCGCCGAGGGAAAGGCGGCGTTGCTGCGAAGTACCGAAGGAAACGCGGCTTTGCTACGTCGGAAGCGTTCTGCGGTTTGCGGACTTGTGCGCTTTGGGAAGGCGCCGCACGTCGAAAGAGGAAGTACGGACAGACGAGGGACTGTAATCCCGTATTCGAACGCACTTGCGGCCAGGCCCTTGCTGGCTTCGTCTTCCGCCTCAAGTAGACTTGTTGTGGCTCCGGCGCAG
>NW_027225638.1:67500-77500 GCF_038994185.2 Dermacentor albipictus | reverse complement strand
CCAAGCCAACCGTCCAAGGTTGCAGCCGGCGTCCACTGGGCGCAACAAATTTGGCACGGGGCGCCCTTCGAAATTCGGGCAATCCCCGGCATGTTCGGGTATAGCCGTCCCCGCGTCCAAGCGGGGCCAGCGGCGGAAAGCGTCGGGCGCAGCGAGCTGCTTCACCCACACGGGGTAGAAACAATGGCGCTCGTCACCCTCGAACAATCCGGTAATGATCCTTCCGCAGGTTCACCTACGGAAACCTTGTTACGACTTTTACTTCCTCTAAATGATCAAGTTTGGTCATCTTTCCAACAGACCGGCGCAACCGAAAGGCCGCGCCGGACATCGGTCCGAAGACCTCACTAAATCATTCAATCGGTAGTAGCGACGGGCGGTGTGTACAAAGGGCAGGGACGTAATCAACGCGAGCTTATGACTCGCGCTTACTGGGAATTCCTCGTTCAAGGGGAACAATTGCAAGCCCCTATCCCAATCACGAAAGAAGTTCCACGGGTTACCCAGTCTTTTCAGACAGGGATAAAGACACGCTGCTTCCTTCAGTGTAGCGCGCGTGCGGCCCCGGACATCTAAGGGCATCACAGACCTGTTATTGCTCTGTTTCGTGCGGCTAGGAGCCGCTTGTCCCTCTAAGAAGGTTGTAAGGTGCTGGGAACCCCGCACCTATTTAATAGGCTAGAGTCTCGTTCGTTATCGGAATTAACCAGACAAATCGCTCCACCAACTAAGAACGGCCATGCACCACCATCCACCGAATCAAGAAAGAGCTCTCAATCTGTCAATCCTCCCAGTGTCCGGGCCGGGTAAGTTTTCCCGTGTTGAGTCAAATTAAGCCGCAGGCTCCACTCCTGGTGGTGCCCTTCCGTCAATTCCTTTAAGTTTCAGCTTTGCAACCATACTTCCCCCGGAACCCAAACACTTTGGTTTCCCGGAAGCTGCCCGCCGAGTCATTTGAGTAACTCAGGCGGATCGCTGGTTGGCATCGTTTATGGTCAGAACTAGGGCGGTATCTGATCGCCTTCGAACCTCTGACTTTCGTTCTTGATCAAAGAAAACATTCTTGGCAAATGCTTTCGCAGTAGTTCGTCTTGCGACGGTCCAAGAATTTCACCTCTAGCGCCGCAATACGAATGCCCCCGTCTGTCCCTCTTAATCATTACCTCGTATTCCAAAAACCAACAGAACAGAAACGAGGTCTTGTTCTATTATTCCATGCAAGTTTATTCAGGCGACTCGCCTGCGTTGAGCACTCTAATTTTTTCAAAGTAAAAGCACCGGCCTTCTCGAGGCACACAATGAAGTGCACCAAGAAAGGACCGGCATGATGTTCAGTCCGAGCCGTCGCATCGGGTAGATGCACTACTCGTCTGGAACTGAGATCCAACTACGAGCTTTTTAACCGCAGCAGCTTTAGTATACGCTATTGGAGCTGGAATTACCGCGGCTGCTGGCACCAGACTTGCCCTCCAATTGATCCTCGTTAAAGGATTTAGAGTGTACTCATTTCAATTACGGGGCCTCAAAAGAGTCCCGTATTGTTATTTTTCGTCACTACCTCCCCGTGCCGGGAGTGGGTAATTTGCGCGCCTGCTGCCTTCCTTGGATGTGGTAGCCGTTTCTCAGGCTCCCTCTCCGGAATCGAACCCTGATTCTCCGTTACCCGTAACAACCATGGTAAGCAAGTAACCTACCATCGAAAGTTGATAAGGCAGACACTTGAAAGAAACGTCGCCGGCTCGTGGCCATGCGATCAGCACAAAGTTATCCAGAGTCACCACACAATACGGGCCGAAACCCGATCGATCTTGGTCTAATAAAAGCACCCGTCGCCCAAAGGGCTTCAGGCTCACTGCATGTATTAGCTCTAGAATTGCCACAGTTATCCAAGTAGGAAGAAACGATCTAAGGAACCATAACTGATTTAATGAGCCATTCGCGGTTTCGCCTTATTTCGGCATGTACTTAGACATGCATGGCTTAATCTTTGAGACAAGCATATGATTACTGGCAGGATCAACCAGGTAATCGTTCAACTGCGCGTCCCGCCTGTCAAGCAGGCCGGACGCCGTTTTTGCGATGCCGAGGCCACCTTCAGGCGCCCCAGCACGCTTCGTTCTTGCAAAGAGTAGCACTTTGCACAGTCCGAGACGACGGCGTTCGAGCTCGCTACGGCGCCCTCCCCGAAGGGCCGGGTATCGCCACGCGGCAAGAAGCACGCAACATTCTCGATAGACTGGTTGTGTCGACTCGATCACGGCTTGCGGTTTCTCTTGAGCCCGCAGCACAGGTGGACCGACCGACACTTGCAACGTAGCCGAGACGGCAAAGCCGCCAGGCGACGGGTCACGCCCGCGCCTTCGGCGCTTTCGCATTTGACTCGTCCGAGGACGATGCGGAACACAACTCGATATCGTGGAGAAAGCGTCGTCCGACAACCAGCCCCTAACGCATCAAGCGGATGAGGCTGCAGACGTCAGCTGTGGGATCCACGGGAGCGATACCGGGGACACGCTTGACGGGCACGAAGCCCGCCGCATATCAAACACCCAGGTCGCTTTTGGGGGCGACTGCTCTCTGGGACCCCCATATAATAGCAGCGATAAGTTCCCAAATCTCCATGGGGCCGTACTCGTGCCACTTTCGACGAGCGTTTGGCGAAAATCGTGCCGCCTCGCAGCGCCGCGAGCGAGATGGAAAGCTTACGTCGGCAGCGCAATGCCGAAGTCGTGAAAGCGCAGCGCGTCGACCGAATGCGCGAACGGCAATCTCTCGCCTATGGACAGCGCGGTTTCCAGAACAATCGCCTTTCTGTGCCCCTACGGGGCCGCACGCTAGCGCGGCCCTTTCGCCGTTTCCGAGCACGAGTGCGACCGGCGCGGGCGGCGTGCTCGACACCCCGGCTGACGCCGTTTCGGACTTTGTCTCTTCGCGCGCTCGCGCCAACGCCGCGGCAAAACGACGACCTCTGCGCGGTTCTTTCCCGGTTCCCGGCGTGCTATAGTGCAGCCAGCCGGACGGTGGCGACGACTCAGTCGCGGCCGTGCGGTGGCTTGTACGCCAAAGTTGCGTGACGGGCGTCGAGCTCCCGCCGCGGCCCGGCTCAGGTGGTTTCGGACTTCTGTCTCTTCCGAGCGCTCGCGTCGTCGTGGGCACGATTCTCGAGTGCGGAGCGGTGCGCGGACACCACCACGAACACGCGCAAGCCGAAAACGGCACTACGGTACAACGTCGGCCAGGGCGGTACGGCCCCCTTATATGAGCAGCGATAAGTGACCAGATCTCCACGGGGCCGTACTCGTGCGACAAGGCGGCGTACTGCGCCGAGCCGAGCGCCAATATTTGGCCTTGGCACGGCCGATTTGAGCTCTCGCGATCGCCGCGGTACCGCCGCTCACCGATTCAAGGCACGCTAGCGCGGCCCCTTCGCCATTTTTCGAGTAAGAGTGCGAAAAGCGCGCGCGGCGTGCTCGTCGCCCCGGCTGACGTAGTCTCGGACTTAGTCTCGCTCACGCCGCCCCGGCTGACGTCGTCTCGGACTTAGTCGCGCTCACACCGCCCCGGCTCACGTGGTTTCGGACTTCCGTCTCTTCCGAGCGCTCGCGTCGTCGTGGGCACGATTCTCGAGTGCGGAGCGGTGCGCGGACACCACCACGAACACGCGCAAGCCGAAAATGGCACTACGGTACAACGTCGGCCAGGGCGGTACGGCCCCCTTATATGAGCAGCGATAAGTGACCAGATCTCCACGGGGCCGTACTCGTGCGACAAGGCGGCGTACTGCGCCGAGCCGAGCGCCAATATTTGGCCTTGGCACGGCCGATTTGAGCTCTCGCGATCGCCGCGGTACCGCCGCTCACCGATTCAAGGCACGCTAGCGCGGCCCCTTCGCCATTTTTCGAGTAAGAGTGCGAAAAGCGCGCGCGGCGTGCTCGTCGCCCCGGCTGACGTAGTCTCGGACTTAGTCTCGCTCACGCCGCCCCGGCTGACGTCGTCTCGGACTTAGTCGCGCTCACACCGCCCCGGCTCACGTGGTTTCGGACTTTCGTCTCTTCCGAGCGCTCGCGTCGTCGTGGGCACGATTCTCGAGTGCGGAGCGGTGCGCGGACACCACCACGAACACGCGCAAGCCGAAAACGGCACTACGGTACAACGTCGGCCAGGGCGGTACGGCCCCTTATAAGAGCAGCGATAAGTGACCAGACCTCCACGGGGCCGTACTCGTGCGACAAGGCGGCGTACTGCGCCGAGCCGAGCGCCAATATTTGGCCTTGGCACGGCCGATTTGAGCTCTCGCGATCGCCGCGGTACCGCCGCTCACCGATTCAAGGCACGCTAGCGCGGCCCCTTCGCCATTTTTCGAGTAAGAGTGGGAAAAGCGACCGCGGCGTGCTCGACGCCCCGGCTGACGTCGTCTCGGACTTAGTCGACGCCCCGGCTGACGTAGTCTCGGACTTGGTCTCGCTCACGCCGCCCCGGCTGACGTAGTCTCGGACTTGGTCTCGCTCACGCCGCCCCGGCTGACGTCGTCTCGGACTTGGTCGCGCTCACACCGCCCCGGCTCACGTGGCTTCGGACTTGGTCTCTTCGAGCGCTCGCAGCCAGGTCGGGGCCGACGCCGACGTCTGCGTGGGGCTTCAACGATTCCCGGCGCGACGCAATGCAACTGCGCGCAGGATGCCAGCGACTCCGCCGTGGCCGTGCGGCGGTGTACACGCAGAAGTTTCGTGAAGGGGTATCGAGCTCCCGCCGCCCCGGCGGACGTGGTTTCGGACTTTAGCGCTCGCAGCGATCTCGCGGCGATCGCTGACGTCTGCGCGGTTTCAGGTGTGCTACGATGCAGCAGTCTGCCGCACGACAATTTACGGAAGCGAGTGCATTCCGCCCCGGCGGACGCGGCAGCGGACTTTGTGCCTGCGGGAGTGCTCTTGTTGCTGTAAAATTTGAACGGGTGCAGCTGCGCGAAGCAAGTGTACACATTTTCTCTCTCTCTCTCTCTCTCTCTGCCTCTGAGGCGACTGTAATTTTAATTTAAATGCAATTGGAGGCGGGAGCAACCTGATGAGAGTAGGCGGACTTCGGCACACCTTGTAGTTTAGAAATTGTTTTCAAGCTTTGAGGACATACACAATCGCGCCATCTGCTTTCCCCGTCTCTTTGGCACTTCATAGTGTGTGCAGCATGCTCTGCATTCCAAAGAAACGCGCCTGTTTCTCCCCCTCTCTCACGTTCTTCTTGTCTTTCTTGCTGCTCTTGTGAGAAGTTGCTATGCTCTTTACTCGCTGTAAAATAGAATGCTTGCGCGAGCCAACAACTTGCGTGTCTTTCTTTTTTTTTGTTGTTGTTGTTTTTTTCTCTCTTCCCAAGACGTTTCTGCCATTATTCACTAGCTCTCGTTCTTAGTATGCAACGGAGCGTTAGCTCGCGCCATCTACCTTTCTTTCTGTATGGCGAAGGCCGTAGGTTTTCCTAGTTCCGCACACAGATGGCGCGGATGCGTTTTCGCGCCAGTTTCGAACGACCTCGCTGTACACATGTTTCTCATTTAAAAGTTTCAAAGGGGCTTGCGAAAGGGCGTGGTCCTTTTTTCTTGCGCAAGGCTGAGCTTTCCAGCTGTGCTTAAGCTATGCTAGCATGTGTGCGTATGTGTGTGTGTGTGTGTGTGTGTGTGTGTGTGTGTGTGTGTGTGTGTGCGTGCGCGCGCGCGCGTGCGTGCGCGTGCATATGTGTGCGTGTGTGTGTATACACGCACACGGTAAAGATGATGGGGTAGCGCTATTTCTTTCTTTCTTTCTTTCTTTTTTAACAACACCTGTGCTCCACATGGCGATCTTCCTGCCCTCTATGTTTCCGGTTGGAAGGAGTGCGCAGCCTTTTCTATATTTATTTATTTTTTTTTTTTCATTCTCTTTCATTCGTACATGAGGCGCGCTACCTAATTCTAGCGGTCGAATCGACACGTTGCAATCCGTCCCGGCCTGTGCCGTATGAAAACTTTCAGTGGGCCTTGCGGTAAATAAAAGGAAATGAGGGAAATGCGCGTAGTGTATTACACTTGCGCACGGGCTTGAAACGAAGGCCTCAAAGAAAGCCGCCTTGAGCGGTCGCATTCAGACGGAAGTAAGCATTCCCCTTGCGCGTGTTTTCCGCTCGCCTGTTCCGTTTTCTACGAGGTTGCCTTCGTTGGTTTTGCCTTGCGAACAAGCTTGCGCTCGGGTCTCGTTTCTACGCGACGGCGTTTCGTTAACAGTGAAAGACTGAGGCGTCGCGAGTTGATTCGCGAGATAGAGAGCATAGAGTCTCTAGACGGGCTGGGTTTTATAAGATTGCCCACGCTGTTGCTGAGGTTACCAATGTCGCCAGGGCACCCACAAGGCAGTGGTACAATGGAGTGAAGTGAAAGACATCGCTTCTCGGCCTTTTGGCTAAGATCAAAGTGTAGTATCTGTTCTTATCAGCTTAATATCTGATACGGGTTCTATATGGACCCACGATATTAAACCTATTTTTGGAAGTTGGCGGAGTGCTTGAAGCCTGCTTCACCTCCGCCGCAGGTCGGCCCGGTATTGCACTACCTCCGGGATCGGCCCCCGCTCACTTAGGTGAGACTTCATTCAATCAAAATGAAGAACACAAGCTCGAAGCGAGCACTCACGTGACACGCACCATTCCCATACTATACGCAACGATGCCGGTGTTTCTGAACGATTGTCTGCTGTAATGAGCCACTTGGGGGGGGGGGGGGGGGGAAGGGTGATTAGCCGTGGGTTTTGCAATCAATGTAAGTCCCACTCAAAGCCAACACTGCATTTTGGAGTTCACTATCGCTTTGATCCGTAAACGACAGCAAGCTCGCCCTGCGAAAATCCGCTGCCCTAGTGGAAGAAAGGTTCCCTATGAAACAAAAATGGAGTGCCCGATTTCCGGCAACATTTTCGCTGCAGTGGGACCGAGCGCCTCGAAAACAAACTTGTCGTATGGCCAAGTGTGGCGAAATATATTCAAGGGTTCAGAGGTGCCTCAGCTTTCCAACCTGTATGTTATGAATACCTGTTGCTACCTTTTCGTCATCATCATCCTGCTGGCTACGACCACTGCAGGGCAAAGACCTCTCCCATTATTCTCCAAGCACCCCGGTCACGTGTAAGCCCGGTCACGGTCGCCGTCTAGTGCCTGCGCCCTTCCTAATCTAATCTGCCCTCCTAAATTTCCGCCACCCCGTGCTACGCTTCCCTTCTCTTGGAATTCAGTCGGTAACCCTTAATTGATGATCTTCCCCCCACATTGCATGCCCTGCGCACGCCCATTTCTTTTTCTTGGTTTAAACTAAGGTGTCATTAGCTCGCGTTTGTTCGCTCACCCCCCGAATCTGCTCTATTCTTATCCCCCGTAGCGCTACACCCATCATTCTTCTTTCCAAAGCTCGTCGCGTCGCCCTCAGTTACCCTTCGGTAATCCTTAAGGTCCTTCGTTGCGGCACTCGCGGCATCTTTCTCATTTAAATAAGGCTATTTCGTTCAGTTTTGGGGGAAAACTCAATGAGCTAGGCGCGATTGTGTCCCCGGCGCCGCTCTCAACAAGATGGCGGCGCCCAGGCTTTTTGCCTGGTGGTTCGGCTTGACGCAGAACACGCCTGCAGGGCAGTGAAGCCGCATTGAAGGGGCAACGAGCGGCGCAGTGAAGCGCATGCTCGGGCGAAAAACGCGAACATCAGCCAAAAATACAACCAAATGGCCAAATACGAATTTCCGTTATGGGAAATTGGAGTTCAGTTGGCGCGTTGCGCTCGCCTAAGGTAAAGAACATAAATGCGAGTGCCACATCAGCCAAGTCAATGCTGAGGATCGCGTATCATTTCTTATTTATTTTTCCCCTTGCCTCCTGGCCTGCGTGGCCCTAGCGCGCATGCCCACGAAAGTAATGCAATAAGGAAAACGCGAAATCATGCGGTGACGGCTGTATCATATCCATTGTGCGTGCTTTGTTCTTTTTGGACTACAGTGGTGTGCGTTATGAGAAAGTTTCAGTGACCAGCGAACCTATATTTAGAACCACATTTACGGTTACTGCTAACAAGCTGCGGGTAGGTGTTTTTTTTTTCTTTCTTTCTTTTTTTCGCTACCAACGATGGGTTATCGCAACCGCGATCGGTTGTGCTAGACGCGTTCTTGCCAAACGTTGGCTCTATACGCGACCCGTGACGCGTGGTCGGCACATTCAAGCAGTCCATTGCAAACCGTTCCAAGAAGAAGGATGCTAGCTCCACGTTCCGCCGGGAGCGCTAGTTCGAAGATTGTACTTTTAGACCCTCGAGGAAGCACCGCCATCCCACGTTTTCTATAACGCGCTAAGACTCAGAGCGACAGCGACCACTTGTCTTTGTCAATATCTCGGACACACTTTTTTTTTTTTCTTTAATCCAGATCGTCAGACGAGCCCGCGTTCACGCGCACTCGCTCTCTCCGATAAGCAGGGTAGCTCGGTTGGGGTGTTGTAGGGCCTCGCGCATGCGCTGCTGAGTTCGTCGCTTCGCCGGCCGGTCGACTCTGGCGCGGTACTGGTAATCAACTTCGACGGGCATGGTGAAACGTCACTGTGAAACGTCACGACTAGCAATGCAATGTGTTTGCGAGCAATCGGAGAAATGAGAGAGCCCCTGTAGATTAGTGGAAACGTTCCTCCAAGTATTACGTTTGCAATTTGCGCCTACGAACATGAACTAGACAAAGGAAATGATCTGTAGCCGCCTTCACTTCATAAAATTCCCGTACGAAGAAATTTGCGTGCGCACGTGATCTCCCGCATGAAACCAGACGATAGGTTAATTTTAGCCGTTCATTTCGATTTGCCGAATGTAAACCGGAACACTTTCTCCACGCGCTCTTGAGGTTTGAATGACAATCAATGACATGCTTTTTTTATATATTTTTGTTTGTTCTATCTGGAACCAAAAGAATTCAGAACGCCATTTCAATCTTAGATTCGATTCACGCCTTGCGTTACGTCACCCCTGGCATATCTGATGAACACGCTCTGCTGTTAAGCTTCATGATCACGGCATTAAAAGTCGCCACTTCCCGAACGTTTATCGAGCCGATGATGAACCGTATGCTGGATTCTTATTGTAATGAGTTTATAGAAAGTTTTATACTTCTATGGCTAGCTTCAAGGAAAGGAAAAACATCGCTCAGCATTGTA
Organism: Dermacentor albipictus; assembly: GCF_038994185.2. NCBI lineage: Eukaryota > Metazoa > Arthropoda > Arachnida > Ixodida > Ixodidae > Dermacentor > Dermacentor albipictus. Next base: position 68,302 of record NW_027225638.1, on the reverse strand, counting down.
TAACGCATAACAACAACAACGAAAAATCTGCAGGTTATTCATACTACAATGAGAACACTAGGAATACTGAAAAAGATGAAATCTAGACATGCTGCAAGGAGCCAACAAATGCAATTGAACCAACGAACTGAACTGCAATTATTTCATCAAGACATGCCCCGAAAAAACGTGGCCACTATCAATGCTCATTTCAAAGCTGTTTTTTTTTTTTGTTTGTGACGGATAATAATTATCTTCCCAATGGCTGATGTGAAAATTTCAGAGCGCGGCATTTTCGAAATCTCAAGGCCCCGGCTGCTTTCTCTCTTCTTTAAATATGTTCCGGGTGGCAGATGGAGAAAAGTTTCGCGCACATAATTTAAAAGCCTGTAGCTGATTTTCTTGAAGAACACAAAGTGCTGACAGACCACCAAACAAGACAAAATTGAATCGGTATTACGCGCGATGATTTCGCACCGCAGTAACAAAAGGGTAACAAGCGGACGTTCATTTCGTGGTGTGTATTTCACGTCTCTCACAATAATAATAAAAAGAATGCTACTGCATAAATTAGCTTTTCCCAAACTGGATGGTTTCGATCAGCTTCCTTAAATTGAGTTGGCGTTGATTGAGCAGGTGCGGGCCTCGGTTGTTTAAGATTTTTGTAAATGGCATCATTACTGGATAGATGCGGACGTCTGCGTGATGTGTGAAACTCGCTTGAGGATCAAGGGAGAACCCCCCCCCCAAAAAAAATCATGTCATGGTGACACAAGTGGCACATGAGTACTGTTATCGGGAGGAAAAAAAAAAAAGGAAAACC
>NW_027225638.1:50000-62500 GCF_038994185.2 Dermacentor albipictus | reverse complement strand
GTCAGGGGGACTTGCACCGTCGCAAACACCCGAGAACGTCGCCTCCCATACACCACATTTCCCGACCGCCTGCAAGGACGGGGGATTCGGTGCTGGGCTCGGTCCCGTTTCGCTCGCAGCTACTCAGGGAATCCCTGTTGGTTTCTTTTCCTCCGCTTAGTGATATGCTTAAATTCAGCGGGTTGTCTCGCCTGATCTGAGGTCGACAACGGATACATCGCTTTCGCCCATTCCAGCACGACCGAGTACGACGCCCTGCCACGTCCTTACGGACGAGGCTGGCAGGCGGCACAACGCCTGCGCGCGTGCGTCATACGAGCGGTACATGCCGAAACGGACTCGACACGTTCGAAAACCCAGCGCCAACCGAGTGCGACGCCCTACCACGTCCTTCGCCCAACACGGAGCTACTTATAGACGAGGCTGGCAGGCGGTGAACCGCCTGCACGCGTGCGGCGCACGAGCAGTTGCGTGGTAAGCGACCGTGTCTGAAGCCCAAAACACCACCGAGGCAAAGATCGCCTTAGCAGCGCGCCGCTTCAGCGGGCACCGCAGGGGCGACTAAAACCTGGCGGGAGGCATCGTCTCGTGTAGCGTCGCCCCTGCCCCAACTGGAGTGGCCCAGTCTTAAGGGGACAGAGACTGCGAAGCACTTGGACCGACGGCGGACTACGACGGAACGCTTCAGCTCGGCCAACGCTCTCGAGGGAGACATTTTCCGTCTCGCGGCAATTCTCCGCCGTGCCGTGCTCTTCTCGCTCGCAGACGGCGCTCTCGCGTCGAACCGCTTTCGGGGGCCACCCTTCTCCTCCCCGCTCCTCGCACGAATCTGCCGATTCCCATTCGTGCGACGAAGCCCGGAAGGGCGCCCACACAGCTGCGGTGACGTGAGCGAGCGACCAGCTCTGGAGCTCGACGTACTCCGAAGGCAAACAACGCAAATTGCGATCGCTTCCGACTCTCTCGCAAAGGTGCGCGCTACAAGGCAACAGACGTTCGCGCCTCGAGCTTGGACCGCTCTTTCCCTGCAGGTATCCGACTCCATCCTGCGGCGGTCTTGCCAGAGGCGCGCACTCGTCACGCTGCAGTAGTAATGCCTCGTTTCCGTCTCTTCGAAGATTTGGCACGACGGCTCGCCACCGTCTCCTTCTCGTGAGGTTGCTGGCGCGTGGCTTCAGCGCTCAACGTACTGTCCATGATGCCGACGCGGTCAAAACGAGTCGACGGACGCACGTTCCCTGTGCGCCGAAGGCTCTCTTGATATGTGATCCGACCCTCAGACAGACGAAGCCAAGGGAAGACCCAAGGCCGCAATGTGCGTTCAAAGAATCAGTGCTCAGTGTGTCCTGCAATTCACACCAAGTCTCGCAGCTGGCTGCGTTCTTCATCGACCCGAGAACCGAGTGATCCACCGCTTAGAGTCGTGAAAAATAGTTTGTTCAATTCAGTACAGTACAACCAGTGTTTCAGGCACGTGGCGTCTCCCTGTGTGTGGTTTCGAAGAGCGCCTTTCGGCGTGCGCTACTCCTGTTTCGCTCTTTCGTTCGGCGGTCACGCGTTTCCGCATGACCGCTGCTGATCCAACAGCCTACTCGAGACGAAAGACAAGAGCTTGGCGCGCGCGTACTCGCGCAGCTCTCCAAAGCCACTCGGCCAGTGCCAGGGACGGCTCTCTGCGCCGGAGCCACAACAAGTCTACTTGAGGCGGAAGACGAAGCCAGCAAGGGCCTGGCCGCAAGTGCGTTCGAATACGGGATTACAGTCCCTCGTCTGTCCGTACTTCCTCTTTCGACGTGCGGCGCCTTCCCAAAGCGCACAAGTCCGCAAACCGCAGAACGCTTCCGACGTAGCAAAGCCGCGTTTCCTTCGGTACTTCGCAGCAACGCCGCCTTTCCCTCGGCGGCGGGCAAATAGCCTGCAGACGTCGTCGCATTGAACCGCGAACTCGACACCTCGCGCGTCACGAGCGGGAGCCGACCGGCAGCCTCCGGCCCTTTCGGGCGCGGTGGAATTTGCCGCGGAGGACGGGAGAGTGCTTTAGGCCACGGTTCCTTCCGTACTTGGCAGCCGCACCCTCAATACCGCCGGTTCCATGACCGACCGAGCGCCGCACCGTTCCTTTAGTACTTGGGCAGCAACAAAGTCGGGTCGTTACTCCACACTCGCCGCAGGAAGCGACCGGCAGCCGCCAGCCTTTTCAGACTCGGCAGCGTTTGCCGCGGAGGACGGGAGAGCGCTCGCACCACGGTTCCGTGTGTACTAAGCGGCAGCGGCATTAGCTCTCGACCGTCAGTTCCTTGACCGACCGCACGCTTCGCCGTTCCCCTCGTACTGGGCAAGAGCAGCAGGTCGGGTCGTCTTACTCCCATTCCGCGCAAGAGTGCCGAGGCGGACTTCAGAAAGCCCACCCAACAGTGTGCGTTACGCCGTTTCTACCCGCGGGCGCGGCCAAGCCAACCGTCCAAGGTTGCAGCCGGCGTCCACTGGGCGCAACAAATTTGGCACGGGGCGCCCTTCGAAATTCGGGCAATCCCCGGCATGTTCGGGTATAGCCGTCCCCGCGTCCAAGCGGGGCCAGCGGCGGAAAGCGTCGGGCGCAGCGAGCTGCTTCACCCACACGGGGTAGAAACAATGGCGCTCGTCACCCTCGAACAATCCGGTAATGATCCTTCCGCAGGTTCACCTACGGAAACCTTGTTACGACTTTTACTTCCTCTAAATGATCAAGTTTGGTCATCTTTCCAACAGACCGGCGCAACCGAAAGGCCGCGCCGGACATCGGTCCGAAGACCTCACTAAATCATTCAATCGGTAGTAGCGACGGGCGGTGTGTACAAAGGGCAGGGACGTAATCAACGCGAGCTTATGACTCGCGCTTACTGGGAATTCCTCGTTCAAGGGGAACAATTGCAAGCCCCTATCCCAATCACGAAAGAAGTTCCACGGGTTACCCAGTCTTTTCAGACAGGGATAAAGACACGCTGCTTCCTTCAGTGTAGCGCGCGTGCGGCCCCGGACATCTAAGGGCATCACAGACCTGTTATTGCTCTGTTTCGTGCGGCTAGGAGCCGCTTGTCCCTCTAAGAAGGTTGTAAGGTGCTGGGAACCCCGCACCTATTTAATAGGCTAGAGTCTCGTTCGTTATCGGAATTAACCAGACAAATCGCTCCACCAACTAAGAACGGCCATGCACCACCATCCACCGAATCAAGAAAGAGCTCTCAATCTGTCAATCCTCCCAGTGTCCGGGCCGGGTAAGTTTTCCCGTGTTGAGTCAAATTAAGCCGCAGGCTCCACTCCTGGTGGTGCCCTTCCGTCAATTCCTTTAAGTTTCAGCTTTGCAACCATACTTCCCCCGGAACCCAAACACTTTGGTTTCCCGGAAGCTGCCCGCCGAGTCATTTGAGTAACTCAGGCGGATCGCTGGTTGGCATCGTTTATGGTCAGAACTAGGGCGGTATCTGATCGCCTTCGAACCTCTGACTTTCGTTCTTGATCAAAGAAAACATTCTTGGCAAATGCTTTCGCAGTAGTTCGTCTTGCGACGGTCCAAGAATTTCACCTCTAGCGCCGCAATACGAATGCCCCCGTCTGTCCCTCTTAATCATTACCTCGTATTCCAAAAACCAACAGAACAGAAACGAGGTCTTGTTCTATTATTCCATGCAAGTTTATTCAGGCGACTCGCCTGCGTTGAGCACTCTAATTTTTTCAAAGTAAAAGCACCGGCCTTCTCGAGGCACACAATGAAGTGCACCAAGAAAGGACCGGCATGATGTTCAGTCCGAGCCGTCGCATCGGGTAGATGCACTACTCGTCTGGAACTGAGATCCAACTACGAGCTTTTTAACCGCAGCAGCTTTAGTATACGCTATTGGAGCTGGAATTACCGCGGCTGCTGGCACCAGACTTGCCCTCCAATTGATCCTCGTTAAAGGATTTAGAGTGTACTCATTTCAATTACGGGGCCTCAAAAGAGTCCCGTATTGTTATTTTTCGTCACTACCTCCCCGTGCCGGGAGTGGGTAATTTGCGCGCCTGCTGCCTTCCTTGGATGTGGTAGCCGTTTCTCAGGCTCCCTCTCCGGAATCGAACCCTGATTCTCCGTTACCCGTAACAACCATGGTAAGCAAGTAACCTACCATCGAAAGTTGATAAGGCAGACACTTGAAAGAAACGTCGCCGGCTCGTGGCCATGCGATCAGCACAAAGTTATCCAGAGTCACCACACAATACGGGCCGAAACCCGATCGATCTTGGTCTAATAAAAGCACCCGTCGCCCAAAGGGCTTCAGGCTCACTGCATGTATTAGCTCTAGAATTGCCACAGTTATCCAAGTAGGAAGAAACGATCTAAGGAACCATAACTGATTTAATGAGCCATTCGCGGTTTCGCCTTATTTCGGCATGTACTTAGACATGCATGGCTTAATCTTTGAGACAAGCATATGATTACTGGCAGGATCAACCAGGTAATCGTTCAACTGCGCGTCCCGCCTGTCAAGCAGGCCGGACGCCGTTTTTGCGATGCCGAGGCCACCTTCAGGCGCCCCAGCACGCTTCGTTCTTGCAAAGAGTAGCACTTTGCACAGTCCGAGACGACGGCGTTCGAGCTCGCTACGGCGCCCTCCCCGAAGGGCCGGGTATCGCCACGCGGCAAGAAGCACGCAACATTCTCGATAGACTGGTTGTGTCGACTCGATCACGGCTTGCGGTTTCTCTTGAGCCCGCAGCACAGGTGGACCGACCGACACTTGCAACGTAGCCGAGACGGCAAAGCCGCCAGGCGACGGGTCACGCCCGCGCCTTCGGCGCTTTCGCATTTGACTCGTCCGAGGACGATGCGGAACACAACTCGATATCGTGGAGAAAGCGTCGTCCGACAACCAGCCCCTAACGCATCAAGCGGATGAGGCTGCAGACGTCAGCTGTGGGATCCACGGGAGCGATACCGGGGACACGCTTGACGGGCACGAAGCCCGCCGCATATCAAACACCCAGGTCGCTTTTGGGGGCGACTGCTCTCTGGGACCCCCATATAATAGCAGCGATAAGTTCCCAAATCTCCATGGGGCCGTACTCGTGCCACTTTCGACGAGCGTTTGGCGAAAATCGTGCCGCCTCGCAGCGCCGCGAGCGAGATGGAAAGCTTACGTCGGCAGCGCAATGCCGAAGTCGTGAAAGCGCAGCGCGTCGACCGAATGCGCGAACGGCAATCTCTCGCCTATGGACAGCGCGGTTTCCAGAACAATCGCCTTTCTGTGCCCCTACGGGGCCGCACGCTAGCGCGGCCCTTTCGCCGTTTCCGAGCACGAGTGCGACCGGCGCGGGCGGCGTGCTCGACACCCCGGCTGACGCCGTTTCGGACTTTGTCTCTTCGCGCGCTCGCGCCAACGCCGCGGCAAAACGACGACCTCTGCGCGGTTCTTTCCCGGTTCCCGGCGTGCTATAGTGCAGCCAGCCGGACGGTGGCGACGACTCAGTCGCGGCCGTGCGGTGGCTTGTACGCCAAAGTTGCGTGACGGGCGTCGAGCTCCCGCCGCGGCCCGGCTCAGGTGGTTTCGGACTTCTGTCTCTTCCGAGCGCTCGCGTCGTCGTGGGCACGATTCTCGAGTGCGGAGCGGTGCGCGGACACCACCACGAACACGCGCAAGCCGAAAACGGCACTACGGTACAACGTCGGCCAGGGCGGTACGGCCCCCTTATATGAGCAGCGATAAGTGACCAGATCTCCACGGGGCCGTACTCGTGCGACAAGGCGGCGTACTGCGCCGAGCCGAGCGCCAATATTTGGCCTTGGCACGGCCGATTTGAGCTCTCGCGATCGCCGCGGTACCGCCGCTCACCGATTCAAGGCACGCTAGCGCGGCCCCTTCGCCATTTTTCGAGTAAGAGTGCGAAAAGCGCGCGCGGCGTGCTCGTCGCCCCGGCTGACGTAGTCTCGGACTTAGTCTCGCTCACGCCGCCCCGGCTGACGTCGTCTCGGACTTAGTCGCGCTCACACCGCCCCGGCTCACGTGGTTTCGGACTTCCGTCTCTTCCGAGCGCTCGCGTCGTCGTGGGCACGATTCTCGAGTGCGGAGCGGTGCGCGGACACCACCACGAACACGCGCAAGCCGAAAATGGCACTACGGTACAACGTCGGCCAGGGCGGTACGGCCCCCTTATATGAGCAGCGATAAGTGACCAGATCTCCACGGGGCCGTACTCGTGCGACAAGGCGGCGTACTGCGCCGAGCCGAGCGCCAATATTTGGCCTTGGCACGGCCGATTTGAGCTCTCGCGATCGCCGCGGTACCGCCGCTCACCGATTCAAGGCACGCTAGCGCGGCCCCTTCGCCATTTTTCGAGTAAGAGTGCGAAAAGCGCGCGCGGCGTGCTCGTCGCCCCGGCTGACGTAGTCTCGGACTTAGTCTCGCTCACGCCGCCCCGGCTGACGTCGTCTCGGACTTAGTCGCGCTCACACCGCCCCGGCTCATGTGGTTTCGGACTTTCGTCTCTTCCGAGCGCTCGCGTCGTCGTGGGCACGATTCTCGAGTGCGGAGCGGTGCGCGGACACCACCACGAACACGCGCAAGCCGAAAACGGCACTACGGTACAACGTCGGCCAGGGCGGTACGGCCCCTTATAAGAGCAGCGATAAGTGACCAGACCTCCACGGGGCCGTACTCGTGCGACAAGGCGGCGTACTGCGCCGAGCCGAGCGCCAATATTTGGCTTTGGCACGGCCGATTTGAGCTCTCGCGATCGCCGCGGTACCGCCGCTCACCGATTCAAGGCACGCTAGCGCGGCCCCTTCGCCATTTTTCGAGTAAGAGTGGGAAAAGCGCGCGCGGCGTGCTCGACGCCCCGGCTGACGTCGTCTCGGACTTGGTCGACGCCCCGGCTGACGTAGTCTCGGACTTAGTCTCGCTCACGCCGCCCCGGCTGACGTCGTCTCGGACTTAGTCGCGCTCACACCGCCCCGGCTCACGTGGTTTCGGACTTGCGTCTCTTCCGAGCGCTCGCGTCGTCGTGGGCACGATTCTCGAGTGCGGAGCGGTGCGCGGACACCACCACGAACACGCGCAAGCCGAAAACGGCACTACGGTACAACGTCGGCCAGGGCGGTACGGCCCCTTATAAGAGCAGCGATAAGTGACCAGACCTCCACGGGGCCGTACTCGTGCGACAAGGCGGCGTACTGCGCCGAGCCGAGCGCCAATATTTGGCCTTGGCACGGCCGATTTGAGCTCTCGCGATCGCCGCGGTACCGCCGCTCACCGATTCAAGGCACGCTAGCGCGGCCCCTTCGCCATTTTTCGAGTAAGAGTGGGAAAAGCGACCGCGGCGTGCTCGACGCCCCGGCTGACGTCGTCTCGGACTTAGTCGACGCCCCGGCTGACGTAGTCTCGGACTTGGTCTCGCTCACGCCGCCCCGGCTGACGTAGTCTCGGACTTGGTCTCGCTCACGCCGCCCCGGCTGACGTCGTCTCGGACTTAGTCGCGCTCACACCGCCCCGGCTCACGTGGCTTCGGACTTGGTCTCTTCGAGCGCTCGCAGCCAGGTCGGGGCCGACGCCGACGTCTGCGTGGGGCTTCAACGATTCCCGGCGCGACGCAATGCAACTGCGCGCAGGATGCCAGCGACTCCGCCGTGGCCGTGCGGCGGTGTACACGCAGAAGTTTCGTGAAGGGGTATCGAGCTCCCGCCGCCCCGGCGGACGTGGTTTCGGACTTTAGCGCTCGCAGCGATCTCGCGGCGATCGCTGACGTCTGCGCGGTTTCAGGTGTGCTACGATGCAGCAGTCTGCCGCACGACAATTTACGGAAGCGAGTGCATTCCGCCCCGGCGGACGCGGCAGCGGACTTTGTGCCTGCGGGAGTGCTCTTGTTGCTGTAAAATTTGAACGGGTGCAGCTGCGCGAAGCAAGTGTACACATTTTCTCTCTCTCTCTCTCTCTCTCTGCCTCTGAGGCGACTGTAATTTTAATTTAAATGCAATTGGAGGCGGGAGCAACCTGATGAGAGTAGGCGGACTTCGGCACACCTTGTAGTTTAGAAATTGTTTTCAAGCTTTGAGGACATACACAATCGCGCCATCTGCTTTCCCCGTCTCTTTGGCACTTCATAGTGTGTGCAGCATGCTCTGCATTCCAAAGAAACGCGCCTGTTTCTCCCCCTCTCTCACGTTCTTCTTGTCTTTCTTGCTGCTCTTGTGAGAAGTTGCTATGCTCTTTACTCGCTGTAAAATAGAATGCTTGCGCGAGCCAACAACTTGCGTGTCTTTCTTTTTTTTTGTTGTTGTTGTTTTTTTCTCTCTTCCCAAGACGTTTCTGCCATTATTCACTAGCTCTCGTTCTTAGTATGCAACGGAGCGTTAGCTCGCGCCATCTACCTTTCTTTCTGTATGGCGAAGGCCGTAGGTTTTCCTAGTTCCGCACACAGATGGCGCGGATGCGTTTTCGCGCCAGTTTCGAACGACCTCGCTGTACACATGTTTCTCATTTAAAAGTTTCAAAGGGGCTTGCGAAAGGGCGTGGTCCTTTTTTCTTGCGCAAGGCTGAGCTTTCCAGCTGTGCTTAAGCTATGCTAGCATGTGTGCGTATGTGTGTGTGTGTGTGTGTGTGTGTGTGTGTGTGTGTGTGCGTGCGCGCGCGCGCGTGCGTGCGCGTGCATATGTGTGCGTGTGTGTGTATACACGCACACGGTAAAGATGATGGGGTAGCGCTATTTCTTTCTTTCTTTCTTTCTTTTTTAACAACACCTGTGCTCCACATGGCGATCTTCCTGCCCTCTATGTTTCCGGTTGGAAGGAGTGCGCAGCCTTTTCTATATTTATTTATTTTTTTTTTTTCATTCTCTTTCATTCGTACATGAGGCGCGCTACCTAATTCTAGCGGTCGAATCGACACGTTGCAATCCGTCCCGGCCTGTGCCGTATGAAAACTTTCAGTGGGCCTTGCGGTAAATAAAAGGAAATGAGGGAAATGCGCGTAGTGTATTACACTTGCGCACGGGCTTGAAACGAAGGCCTCAAAGAAAGCCGCCTTGAGCGGTCGCATTCAGACGGAAGTAAGCATTCCCCTTGCGCGTGTTTTCCGCTCGCCTGTTCCGTTTTCTACGAGGTTGCCTTCGTTGGTTTTGCCTTGCGAACAAGCTTGCGCTCGGGTCTCGTTTCTACGCGACGGCGTTTCGTTAACAGTGAAAGACTGAGGCGTCGCGAGTTGATTCGCGAGATAGAGAGCATAGAGTCTCTAGACGGGCTGGGTTTTATAAGATTGCCCACGCTGTTGCTGAGGTTACCAATGTCGCCAGGGCACCCACAAGGCAGTGGTACAATGGAGTGAAGTGAAAGACAGAAAGACATCGCTTCTCGGCCTTTTGGCTAAGATCAAAGTGTAGTATCTGTTCTTATCAGCTTAATATCTGATACGGGTTCTATATGGACCCACGATATTAAACCTATTTTTGGAAGTTGGCGGAGTGCTTGAAGCCTGCTTCACCTCCGCCGCAGGTCGGCCCGGTATTGCACTACCTCCGGGATCGGCCCCCGCTCACTTAGGTGAGACTTCATTCAATCAAAATGAAGAACACAAGCTCGAAGCGAGCACTCACGTGACACGCACCATTCCCATACTATACGCAACGATGCCGGTGTTTCTGAACGATTGTCTGCTGTAATGAGCCACTTGGGGGGGGGGGGGGGGGAAGGGTGATTAGCCGTGGGTTTTGCAATCAATGTAAGTCCCACTCAAAGCCAACACTGCATTTTGGAGTTCACTATCGCTTTGATCCGTAAACGACAGCAAGCTCGCCCTGCGAAAATCCGCTGCCCTAGTGGAAGAAAGGTTCCCTATGAAACAAAAATGGAGTGCCCGATTTCCGGCAACATTTTCGCTGCAGTGGGACCGAGCGCCTCGAAAACAAACTTGTCGTATGGCCAAGTGTGGCGAAATATATTCAAGGGTTCAGAGGTGCCTCAGCTTTCCAACCTGTATGTTATGAATACCTGTTGCTACCTTTTCGTCATCATCATCCTGCTGGCTACGACCACTGCAGGGCAAAGACCTCTCCCATTATTCTCCAAGCACCCCGGTCACGTGTAAGCCCGGTCACGGTCGCCGTCTAGTGCCTGCGCCCTTCCTAATCTAATCTGCCCTCCTAAATTTCCGCCACCCCGTGCTACGCTTCCCTTCTCTTGGAATTCAGTCGGTAACCCTTAATTGATGATCTTCCCCCCACATTGCATGCCCTGCGCACGCCCATTTCTTTTTCTTGGTTTAAACTAAGGTGTCATTAGCTCGCGTTTGTTCGCTCACCCCCCGAATCTGCTCTATTCTTATCCCCCGTAGCGCTACACCCATCATTCTTCTTTCCAAAGCTCGTCGCGTCGCCCTCAGTTACCCTTCGGTAATCCTTAAGGTCCTTCGTTGCGGCACTCGCGGCATCTTTCTCATTTAAATAAGGCTATTTCGTTCAGTTTTGGGGGAAAACTCAATGAGCTAGGCGCGATTGTGTCCCCGGCGCCGCTCTCAACAAGATGGCGGCGCCCAGGCTTTTTGCCTGGTGGTTCGGCTTGACGCAGAACACGCCTGCAGGGCAGTGAAGCCGCATTGAAGGGGCAACGAGCGGCGCAGTGAAGCGCATGCTCGGGCGAAAAACGCGAACATCAGCCAAAAATACAACCAAATGGCCAAATACGAATTTCCGTTATGGGAAATTGGAGTTCAGTTGGCGCGTTGCGCTCGCCTAAGGTAAAGAACATAAATGCGAGTGCCACATCAGCCAAGTCAATGCTGAGGATCGCGTATCATTTCTTATTTATTTTTCCCCTTGCCTCCTGGCCTGCGTGGCCCTAGCGCGCATGCCCACGAAAGTAATGCAATAAGGAAAACGCGAAATCATGCGGTGACGGCTGTATCATATCCATTGTGCGTGCTTTGTTCTTTTTGGACTACAGTGGTGTGCGTTATGAGAAAGTTTCAGTGACCAGCGAACCTATATTTAGAACCACATTTACGGTTACTGCTAACAAGCTGCGGGTAGGTGTTTTTTTTTTCTTTCTTTCTTTTTTTCGCTACCAACGATGGGTTATCGCAACCGCGATCGGTTGTGCTAGACGCGTTCTTGCCAAACGTTGGCTCTATACGCGACCCGTGACGCGTGGTCGGCACATTCAAGCAGTCCATTGCAAACCGTTCCAAGAAGAAGGATGCTAGCTCCACGTTCCGCCGGGAGCGCTAGTTCGAAGATTGTACTTTTAGACCCTCGAGGAAGCACCGCCATCCCACGTTTTCTATAACGCGCTAAGACTCAGAGCGACAGCGACCACTTGTCTTTGTCAATATCTCGGACACACTTTTTTTTTTTTCTTTAATCCAGATCGTCAGACGAGCCCGCGTTCACGCGCACTCGCTCTCTCCGATAAGCAGGGTAGCTCGGTTGGGGTGTTGTAGGGCCTCGCGCATGCGCTGCTGAGTTCGTCGCTTCGCCGGCCGGTCGACGCTGGCGCGGTACTGGTAATCAACTTCGACGGGCATGGTGAAACGTCACTGTGAAACGTCACGACTAGCAATGCAATGTGTTTGCGAGCAATCGGAGAAATGAGAGAGCCCCTGTAGATTAGTGGAAACGTTCCTCCAAGTATTACGTTTGCAATTTGCGCCTACGAACATGAACTAGACAAAGGAAATGATCTGTAGCCGCCTTCACTTCATAAAATTCCCGTACGAAGAAATTTGCGTGCGCACGTGATCTCCCGCATGAAACCAGACGATAGGTTAATTTTAGCCGTTCATTTCGATTTGCCGAATGTAAACCGGAACACTTTCTCCACGCGCTCTTGAGGTTTGAATGACAATCAATGACATGCTTTTTTTATATATTTTTGTTTGTTCTATCTGGAACCAAAAGAATTCAGAACGCCATTTCAATCTTAGATTCGATTCACGCCTTGCGTTACGTCACCCCTGGCATATCTGATGAACACGCTCTGCTGTTAAGCTTCATGATCACGGCATTAAAAGTCGCCACTTCCCGAACGTTTATCGAGCCGATGATGAACCGTATGCTGGATTCTTATTGTAATGAGTTTATAGAAAGTTTTATACTTCTATGGCTAGCTTCAAGGAAAGGAAAAACATCGCTCAGCATTGTATAACGCATAACAACAACAACGAAAAATCTGCAGGTTATTCATACTACAATGAGAACACTAGGAATACTGAAAAAGATGAAATCTAGACATGCTGCAAGGAGCCAACAAATGCAATTGAACCAACGAACTGAACTGCAATTATTTCATCAAGACATGCCCCGAAAAAACGTGGCCACTATCAATGCTCATTTCAAAGCTGTTTTTTTTTTTTGTTTGTGACGGATAATAATTATCTTCCCAATGGCTGATGTGAAAATTTCAGAGCGCGGCATTTTCGAAATCTCAAGGCCCCGGCTGCTTTCTCTCTTCTTTAAATATGTTCCGGGTGGCAGATGGAGAAAAGTTTCGCGCACATAATTTA
>NW_027225638.1:40000-45000 GCF_038994185.2 Dermacentor albipictus | reverse complement strand
TTTTGGAAATGGGTAAATCTATTTTTTCCCCGTACCGAATGGCTTTTTTGGCTAGGTCATCTGCATATTCATTACCCATGTTCCCACTATGCCCTTTTATGAATGTTAATATTATTTTATGATCCTTGTTTACTTCACCAATTTTTTCCTTTATATTCTGTATATATGGGTTTAAGTTATCCGAATTATTAATTCCTTGTAATGTTGAAAGGCTATCTGTAATAATTTGGTAACTTTCTTTATCTTGTTGTTCTGCTATATATTCTAGTGCCTTGGTTATTGCTATAGCTTCAGCTTCGAAGTTGTTGTTATGATTACCTAATGCATACTGTTTTGTTGTAATTATGTCTGAAAAGTTTTTAAAAACTATGAATGCTGCTCCTGGGTTGGTCGTATCACACGATCCGTCTGTAAAAATGTTATAAGTAGCAGTCAAGTCTATTTTTGTACTGAAGGAAAATTTTACTTTATTCGCCGGATGAATTTGCCACTTGTCTACGATAGTTATTATTTTCTCGTTTGTGAACGTTTCATTGTTCCAAGTAAATGGTTTCTCTCTATGTAAAATGTTAAACATTTCATTTTCTTTCTCTATTGTCAAATTAACTGGAGGTATATTTGCTAACACATTTAATGCACTGTTTGCGACTGTTTTATATGCTTTTGTTATGGCTAATAAAGGTTTTCTTTGAATGGATCTTAGTTTTTTTACAATTAATGAGATATTTCTATACCATATTGGGGAAGCATAGGTTATTATACGTTCTATTCCCCTTTTGTAAATATCTCTCATTTGTTTACCTTTAATTCCTTTATTTTTGCCGGTAAACCTATTCAGATTATAAGTGAGAGTCATGACTTTTTCTTTTATGTATTCTAGGTGTTGGATGAAAGTGAAGCTTTCATCGAAGATTACCCCTAAAATTTTTATTTTGTTTACTAATTGAATTTTCTCTCCCCCTAATTTCAATATTGGAGGGCTTTTCTTGTATTTTCCTTTTAAAATTATAAATTGCGATTTTGCCGGGTTAAACTCAATGTTCTTTGCTTTTCCCCAATTTTCTACTATTTGCAGAGTTTTATTGGCTGTCTCCTGAAGTTTTCTTTTAGAATCCCCTTTTATTATTATTGTAATATCATCTGCGAACGCTTGTAAGTAAGCATTTTCGGGAAGTTTCTTAATTAGTAAGTCGGATATCATAAGTGTCCATAATAGTGGGCTTAAAGGAGATCCTTGTGGAGAGCCCTGTTTAATCTTATATTTTATTTCTACTTCCCCGTTTTTGTATATTATGAATCTTTCCCTCATGATTGCTTCCAGTAAATCCACCAGATTATCTGGACATTTATGTTGAGTTAAATATTCTAAAATGATTTTTATGTTAATGGAATTAAATGCATTTTTGATGTCTAATGAAATTAATATTACTGCTTGCTTATCTAATAATGCTTGCGTTACCTTCTTTTTTATACTCTCTAATGCATGAGTAGTGGATGTTAAGTGTTTAAATCCATATTGATTTCTTAATAGTAGTTTCTCCTTATTCAAATAAAAATATATTCTATCCTTTAGGAGCTTTTCTAAAACTTTACCAAAGATCGAATTTATAGCGATTGGTCTGAAATCTCCAGGATTTTCAAGACTTTTCTTTTTCGGGATTAATATTATTTTTGACTCTCTCCATTTTTTAGGAAAGTATCCCAACTTTAAACAACTGTTAAAGAGGGCCTGGAAAAATTCTTTGTGTTTCTTATACATTATTTGTATAGTCCCTGTTCTTAGCCCGTCTGGGCCTACTGCTATATCTTTTCTTAATTTATATACAACCGAATCTATTTCCTGTTCCGTAAATGGAACATCTTCTATTTCCTGTTGTTTTTTATTTAGTCCTTCGTTGCAACTTCCTTTTACATTTTCGACTCCTATCTCAGAGATTGTGTATAATTTTTGCAATATATATTCTACAGTCTCTTTTAACGTTTTTGTTGACGAATTATCCTCTTTTTGTATGCTACTTATTATTATTGGGGTTTTCAGCTGGTCTCTAGACAACTTGTATGCTAAATTAAAAGGATTTTTTGTTACTTTGGATATAAAATCATCCCAATTTTTGCTCTTTGCCTTAGCCAAATTTTCCACGTATGAATCGTGTTCTCTATAATACTGATTTTTGTAAATGTCTCTTAAATCTCCTCTACATTTTTTATATCTCCTTTTCATAGCCTTGACTTTTTTCCTTTGTATTTCTAACTCTAAGGTCCACCATATTTTGCCTGGCTTTTTCTCTTTCGTGAATCTCTTTTGATATTTTTTGAATAGTTCCTCTAAAGTATTATATAATTTATTCACAATATTTTCAATGTCTTCTGAAGAGTTAAGGTTCCTCGTCTCTTTCTCCCAATCGATATTTAGGAGTTCTTCTAGCGCTTTTCTTTCTCCTTCCTTTGTTGTTTTAAATATTGGAGCACACTTTGTTTCCCATAGTTGAATTTTTATGTATCTATGATCGCTTCCCGTTGAATCTTCAGTTACTTTCCATTTTTTTATTTCTGTGAACATACTTGCAGAGACTATTGTTACGTCGATCCAACTTTTTCCTCTATTACAATCGAAAGTTGGTTCACTATTTCTATTATTTAGAATTATTAGGTCATTTTTAATTATAAATTCCAGTAATTCCTCTCCTCTATTATCTGTAATGTTCCCTCCCCATGTAGTATTCTTTGAATTAAAATCTCCTGTAATTATTACATTCCTCGTGTGTGCTGTTTGGATTATTTCTTCAATCCTAGCTAAAAGATACTGTATATTTTCTTTGGGAGGGAAATAGCAATTTATTATTAAGGTGTCCTTACTATTTAAGTTAGTTCTAAATGCCACTATTTTGTCATCTAAGATTAGAGGGAACACTGGAATTTTTTCTGTATGTATTATAGCTGCGGCTTTCGGGTTATCTTTTGAAGCTAATATCTTATGTTTCATTGGGAAACCAATAATTTTTCCTTTTAGGTTGTATGGCTCTTGAACTAATGAGATATGATGAGATTTATCTTTTTGATATTGACTTAAAGATTGATTTGCTTTAAATGCTCTTGCTAAATTAATTTGAATTATTTTAAATTTTTCTTTACCTAAAGATGTCTTTATGGATGCCATTTTTGGATTTTTTTTTTCAAACAACAATACCTAAACAGAAATAGATACAATAAAGTTTTTAACAGTACTTACTGTTTTGTCTTCCTGAAAGCAGTTTACTCCTGCAAACCGGTCTTACTTGGTTGTTCAGCACGAGTCCCATTGGGACTCCAGTCGAGAACGCCATTCTTTTGCTGTTGGACACTCGTTGTCCTCCATTGAATGCGAGTAATCCTCTTTGCCCTCTCTATGGCATGCCGGACAAAATTGCTCTTCCGACCGGCACTGCTCTGGGGGATGATTTCTTGCACAATAGATGCAGCATCGGACACTGCTCCTGCAGTATTTTTCAGGGTGTCCAAATCTTGCGCAAAACCTACAGATTACTGGATGATTGTTATCATATAGGGCTACCTTAAGCCATCCAATGTTCAGGGAATCTTTGTTTCTTAGTTGCTTCCAAATATTGGCAGTCGTCTTGATCACTGTGATGTTGTTTTTCTTCCTGTTAACATATTGAGTTGTCACTTCGATGTCGGAGGGACTTCCTGTAAGTTGGTTTTGAGCCATTATTTTTTGTGGAATGTCTTGTTTTTCCATTCCCTGATCGATTCCTACTATCTTGAAGGAAGGTTTTTTGGGACTAGCGACTTGAATTTCGATCTTCGAGGCTTCGGGAAGACGTTTGATCTCTGTTTGGATGTCCTCCATTGCTTTTTTGTTGGTTGAAGTAATTCGAACCCGGGGGCCCTGCATTTTAATTTGGGCATTTGTGAGTTTGAAAGTAGCTGGGTCAATGTTTTTTGTCACTGTCTCCATTATTTGTTTTGGAGTTAGCGCTTCATCTGTGCTTGACAGCAAGATGGACGACTCTCTTTCGGTGTCAATCGTTCGGGTCCCTTCAGCAGGGTGATGTTTCCCTACCACCTGTGAGTAGGTGGATTTGCCCGAATGCTGGTGGGTTGTGTCCTTCAGTAGTTGAAGTTGCGCAGTAAGTGCCTCTTTTTGCAATGCAAAGTCAAAAAGAAGTGTTTTCACTTCTTGAAACGCTTTCATTAGTTCTGCACATGTTGCAGATTTCGCTCCTTCCCTTTGTGCATTCATTAGAGCCTTGTAAAAAGCTGTCTCATTGACATGAATGTCATTTGTTACTTGACTTGTTTTCCTAGTCGGAGCCTCATCGCCATCACGGTTTGCGTGAGTGCTACTACTTTGTCTAGTCGGGCTTTGCGGAGCTTCAGCAACATCGTGTTCATCTTCATTCGTTACGGTGCTGTCGGAAGTTTCTTCATCTGAGTCCAAATGAAGTGGGCCCAGTTTCTTCTCTTTCTTGTAATGGTGTTTCCCCGCATATACTGGTTGGTCGTCTTCGCCCTCGGTGGGGTCATCGGTAGAATCCCAGTCTACATGTTCACTCCATGGATCTTGTGGTTCGTTGGTACTGGGTAGAAATGGTTCAGAGGATTTCTGTTTGGCATCTTTGAGGAACTGTGATTTGTTCAGCGTTTTCTTGGTGTTTGACGACGATCCCGAGTTGCGTGGATCTTCCTTGTTGTTGGAGAATTGAGCATCTCCATTGTTCCTCCCTTGAGGCTTGGGCAACTGCGAAGTCTTTGTTTTGGTTGATTTCCCAATCTTCTTCATTTTGGGGCTGATTTACTAAGTCACTGTCGCGAAATACTTGACTTCTTTGTTGTTGAAGAATGGTTCTTTTATTTCCTATTGCCCCTTTGAAAAATGCTGATGCTTCACTGCAAAGCTTTTTGGTCACGTGTTCTTACATCATGTGTTTTGTCTTTATGCATATGAACCCATAGGAACGTTCACAATTGCCCCTTTGCAAAACCGAGATGCTTCCCCGCAA
>NW_027225638.1:25000-35000 GCF_038994185.2 Dermacentor albipictus | reverse complement strand
CGCGTACTCGCGCAGCTCTCCAAAGCCACTCGGCCAGTGCCAGGGACGGCTCTCTGCGCCGGAGCCACAACAAGTCTACTTGAGGCGGAAGACGAAGCCAGCAAGGGCCTGGCCGCAAGTGCGTTCGAATACGGGATTACAGTCCCTCGTCTGTCCGTACTTCCTCTTTCGACGTGCGGCGCCTTCCCAAAGCGCACAAGTCCGCAAACCGCAGAACGCTTCCGACGTAGCAAAGCCGCGTTTCCTTCGGTACTTCGCAGCAACGCCGCCTTTCCCTCGGCGGCGGGCAAATAGCCTGCAGACGTCGTCGCATTGAACCGCGAACTCGACACCTCGCGCGTCACGAGCGGGAGCCGACCGGCAGCCTCCGGCCCTTTCGGGCGCGGTGGAATTTGCCGCGGAGGACGGGAGAGTGCTTTAGGCCACGGTTCCTTCCGTACTTGGCAGCCGCACCCTCAATACCGCCGGTTCCATGACCGACCGAGCGCCGCACCGTTCCTTTAGTACTTGGGCAGCAACAAAGTCGGGTCGTTACTCCACACTCGCCGCAGGAAGCGACCGGCAGCCGCCAGCCTTTTCAGACTCGGCAGCGTTTGCCGCGGAGGACGGGAGAGCGCTCGCACCACGGTTCCGTGTGTACTAAGCGGCAGCGGCATTAGCTCTCGACCGTCAGTTCCTTGACCGACCGCACGCTTCGCCGTTCCCCTCGTACTGGGCAAGAGCAGCAGGTCGGGTCGTCTTACTCCCATTCCGCGCAAGAGTGCCGAGGCGGACTTCAGAAAGCCCACCCAACAGTGTGCGTTACGCCGTTTCTACCCGCGGGCGCGGCCAAGCCAACCGTCCAAGGTTGCAGCCGGCGTCCACTGGGCGCAACAAATTTGGCACGGGGCGCCCTTCGAAATTCGGGCAATCCCCGGCATGTTCGGGTATAGCCGTCCCCGCGTCCAAGCGGGGCCAGCGGCGGAAAGCGTCGGGCGCAGCGAGCTGCTTCACCCACACGGGGTAGAAACAATGGCGCTCGTCACCCTCGAACAATCCGGTAATGATCCTTCCGCAGGTTCACCTACGGAAACCTTGTTACGACTTTTACTTCCTCTAAATGATCAAGTTTGGTCATCTTTCCAACAGACCGGCGCAACCGAAAGGCCGCGCCGGACATCGGTCCGAAGACCTCACTAAATCATTCAATCGGTAGTAGCGACGGGCGGTGTGTACAAAGGGCAGGGACGTAATCAACGCGAGCTTATGACTCGCGCTTACTGGGAATTCCTCGTTCAAGGGGAACAATTGCAAGCCCCTATCCCAATCACGAAAGAAGTTCCACGGGTTACCCAGTCTTTTCAGACAGGGATAAAGACACGCTGCTTCCTTCAGTGTAGCGCGCGTGCGGCCCCGGACATCTAAGGGCATCACAGACCTGTTATTGCTCTGTTTCGTGCGGCTAGGAGCCGCTTGTCCCTCTAAGAAGGTTGTAAGGTGCTGGGAACCCCGCACCTATTTAATAGGCTAGAGTCTCGTTCGTTATCGGAATTAACCAGACAAATCGCTCCACCAACTAAGAACGGCCATGCACCACCATCCACCGAATCAAGAAAGAGCTCTCAATCTGTCAATCCTCCCAGTGTCCGGGCCGGGTAAGTTTTCCCGTGTTGAGTCAAATTAAGCCGCAGGCTCCACTCCTGGTGGTGCCCTTCCGTCAATTCCTTTAAGTTTCAGCTTTGCAACCATACTTCCCCCGGAACCCAAACACTTTGGTTTCCCGGAAGCTGCCCGCCGAGTCATTTGAGTAACTCAGGCGGATCGCTGGTTGGCATCGTTTATGGTCAGAACTAGGGCGGTATCTGATCGCCTTCGAACCTCTGACTTTCGTTCTTGATCAAAGAAAACATTCTTGGCAAATGCTTTCGCAGTAGTTCGTCTTGCGACGGTCCAAGAATTTCACCTCTAGCGCCGCAATACGAATGCCCCCGTCTGTCCCTCTTAATCATTACCTCGTATTCCAAAAACCAACAGAACAGAAACGAGGTCTTGTTCTATTATTCCATGCAAGTTTATTCAGGCGACTCGCCTGCGTTGAGCACTCTAATTTTTTCAAAGTAAAAGCACCGGCCTTCTCGAGGCACACAATGAAGTGCACCAAGAAAGGACCGGCATGATGTTCAGTCCGAGCCGTCGCATCGGGTAGATGCACTACTCGTCTGGAACTGAGATCCAACTACGAGCTTTTTAACCGCAGCAGCTTTAGTATACGCTATTGGAGCTGGAATTACCGCGGCTGCTGGCACCAGACTTGCCCTCCAATTGATCCTCGTTAAAGGATTTAGAGTGTACTCATTTCAATTACGGGGCCTCAAAAGAGTCCCGTATTGTTATTTTTCGTCACTACCTCCCCGTGCCGGGAGTGGGTAATTTGCGCGCCTGCTGCCTTCCTTGGATGTGGTAGCCGTTTCTCAGGCTCCCTCTCCGGAATCGAACCCTGATTCTCCGTTACCCGTAACAACCATGGTAAGCAAGTAACCTACCATCGAAAGTTGATAAGGCAGACACTTGAAAGAAACGTCGCCGGCTCGTGGCCATGCGATCAGCACAAAGTTATCCAGAGTCACCACACAATACGGGCCGAAACCCGATCGATCTTGGTCTAATAAAAGCACCCGTCGCCCAAAGGGCTTCAGGCTCACTGCATGTATTAGCTCTAGAATTGCCACAGTTATCCAAGTAGGAAGAAACGATCTAAGGAACCATAACTGATTTAATGAGCCATTCGCGGTTTCGCCTTATTTCGGCATGTACTTAGACATGCATGGCTTAATCTTTGAGACAAGCATATGATTACTGGCAGGATCAACCAGGTAATCGTTCAACTGCGCGTCCCGCCTGTCAAGCAGGCCGGACGCCGTTTTTGCGATGCCGAGGCCACCTTCAGGCGCCCCAGCACGCTTCGTTCTTGCAAAGAGTAGCACTTTGCACAGTCCGAGACGACGGCGTTCGAGCTCGCTACGGCGCCCTCCCCGAAGGGCCGGGTATCGCCACGCGGCAAGAAGCACGCAACATTCTCGATAGACTGGTTGTGTCGACTCGATCACGGCTTGCGGTTTCTCTTGAGCCCGCAGCACAGGTGGACCGACCGACACTTGCAACGTAGCCGAGACGGCAAAGCCGCCAGGCGACGGGTCACGCCCGCGCCTTCGGCGCTTTCGCATTTGACTCGTCCGAGGACGATGCGGAACACAACTCGATATCGTGGAGAAAGCGTCGTCCGACAACCAGCCCCTAACGCATCAAGCGGATGAGGCTGCAGACGTCAGCTGTGGGATCCACGGGAGCGATACCGGGGACACGCTTGACGGGCACGAAGCCCGCCGCATATCAAACACCCAGGTCGCTTTTGGGGGCGACTGCTCTCTGGGACCCCCATATAATAGCAGCGATAAGTTCCCAAATCTCCATGGGGCCGTACTCGTGCCACTTTCGACGAGCGTTTGGCGAAAATCGTGCCGCCTCGCAGCGCCGCGAGCGAGATGGAAAGCTTACGTCGGCAGCGCAATGCCGAAGTCGTGAAAGCGCAGCGCGTCGACCGAATGCGCGAACGGCAATCTCTCGCCTATGGACAGCGCGGTTTCCAGAACAATCGCCTTTCTGTGCCCCTACGGGGCCGCACGCTAGCGCGGCCCTTTCGCCGTTTCCGAGCACGAGTGCGACCGGCGCGGGCGGCGTGCTCGACACCCCGGCTGACGCCGTTTCGGACTTTGTCTCTTCGCGCGCTCGCGCCAACGCCGCGGCAAAACGACGACCTCTGCGCGGTTCTTTCCCGGTTCCCGGCGTGCTATAGTGCAGCCAGCCGGACGGTGGCGACGACTCAGTCGCGGCCGTGCGGTGGCTTGTACGCCAAAGTTGCGTGACGGGCGTCGAGCTCCCGCCGCGGCCCGGCTCAGGTGGTTTCGGACTTCTGTCTCTTCCGAGCGCTCGCGTCGTCGTGGGCACGATTCTCGAGTGCGGAGCGGTGCGCGGACACCACCACGAACACGCGCAAGCCGAAAACGGCACTACGGTACAACGTCGGCCAGGGCGGTACGGCCCCCTTATATGAGCAGCGATAAGTGACCAGATCTCCACGGGGCCGTACTCGTGCGACAAGGCGGCGTACTGCGCCGAGCCGAGCGCCAATATTTGGCCTTGGCACGGCCGATTTGAGCTCTCGCGATCGCCGCGGTACCGCCGCTCACCGATTCAAGGCACGCTAGCGCGGCCCCTTCGCCATTTTTCGAGTAAGAGTGCGAAAAGCGCGCGCGGCGTGCTCGTCGCCCCGGCTGACGTAGTCTCGGACTTAGTCTCGCTCACGCCGCCCCGGCTGACGTCGTCTCGGACTTAGTCGCGCTCACACCGCCCCGGCTCACGTGGTTTCGGACTTCCGTCTCTTCCGAGCGCTCGCGTCGTCGTGGGCACGATTCTCGAGTGCGGAGCGGTGCGCGGACACCACCACGAACACGCGCAAGCCGAAAATGGCACTACGGTACAACGTCGGCCAGGGCGGTACGGCCCCCTTATATGAGCAGCGATAAGTGACCAGATCTCCACGGGGCCGTACTCGTGCGACAAGGCGGCGTACTGCGCCGAGCCGAGCGCCAATATTTGGCCTTGGCACGGCCGATTTGAGCTCTCGCGATCGCCGCGGTACCGCCGCTCACCGATTCAAGGCACGCTAGCGCGGCCCCTTCGCCATTTTTCGAGTAAGAGTGCGAAAAGCGCGCGCGGCGTGCTCGTCGCCCCGGCTGACGTAGTCTCGGACTTAGTCTCGCTCACGCCGCCCCGGCTGACGTCGTCTCGGACTTAGTCGCGCTCACACCGCCCCGGCTCACGTGGTTTCGGACTTTCGTCTCTTCCGAGCGCTCGCGTCGTCGTGGGCACGATTCTCGAGTGCGGAGCGGTGCGCGGACACCACCACGAACACGCGCAAGCCGAAAACGGCACTACGGTACAACGTCGGCCAGGGCGGTACGGCCCCTTATAAGAGCAGCGATAAGTGACCAGACCTCCACGGGGCCGTACTCGTGCGACAAGGCGGCGTACTGCGCCGAGCCGAGCGCCAATATTTGGCTTTGGCACGGCCGATTTGAGCTCTCGCGATCGCCGCGGTACCGCCGCTCACCGATTCAAGGCACGCTAGCGCGGCCCCTTCGCCATTTTTCGAGTAAGAGTGGGAAAAGCGCGCGCGGCGTGCTCGACGCCCCGGCTGACGTCGTCTCGGACTTGGTCGACGCCCCGGCTGACGTAGTCTCGGACTTAGTCTCGCTCACGCCGCCCCGGCTGACGTCGTCTCGGACTTAGTCGCGCTCACACCGCCCCGGCTCACGTGGTTTCGGACTTGCGTCTCTTCCGAGCGCTCGCGTCGTCGTGGGCACGATTCTCGAGTGCGGAGCGGTGCGCGGACACCACCACGAACACGCGCAAGCCGAAAACGGCACTACGGTACAACGTCGGCCAGGGCGGTACGGCCCCTTATAAGAGCAGCGATAAGTGACCAGACCTCCACGGGGCCGTACTCGTGCGACAAGGCGGCGTACTGCGCCGAGCCGAGCGCCAATATTTGGCCTTGGCACGGCCGATTTGAGCTCTCGCGATCGCCGCGGTACCGCCGCTCACCGATTCAAGGCACGCTAGCGCGGCCCCTTCGCCATTTTTCGAGTAAGAGTGGGAAAAGCGACCGCGGCGTGCTCGACGCCCCGGCTGACGTCGTCTCGGACTTAGTCGACGCCCCGGCTGACGTAGTCTCGGACTTGGTCTCGCTCACGCCGCCCCGGCTGACGTAGTCTCGGACTTGGTCTCGCTCACGCCGCCCCGGCTGACGTCGTCTCGGACTTAGTCGCGCTCACACCGCCCCGGCTCACGTGGCTTCGGACTTGGTCTCTTCGAGCGCTCGCAGCCAGGTCGGGGCCGACGCCGACGTCTGCGTGGGGCTTCAACGATTCCCGGCGCGACGCAATGCAACTGCGCGCAGGATGCCAGCGACTCCGCCGTGGCCGTGCGGCGGTGTACACGCAGAAGTTTCGTGAAGGGGTATCGAGCTCCCGCCGCCCCGGCGGACGTGGTTTCGGACTTTAGCGCTCGCAGCGATCTCGCGGCGATCGCTGACGTCTGCGCGGTTTCAGGTGTGCTACGATGCAGCAGTCTGCCGCACGACAATTTACGGAAGCGAGTGCATTCCGCCCCGGCGGACGCGGCAGCGGACTTTGTGCCTGCGGGAGTGCTCTTGTTGCTGTAAAATTTGAACGGGTGCAGCTGCGCGAAGCAAGTGTACACATTTTCTCTCTCTCTCTCTCTCTCTCTGCCTCTGAGGCGACTGTAATTTTAATTTAAATGCAATTGGAGGCGGGAGCAACCTGATGAGAGTAGGCGGACTTCGGCACACCTTGTAGTTTAGAAATTGTTTTCAAGCTTTGAGGACATACACAATCGCGCCATCTGCTTTCCCCGTCTCTTTGGCACTTCATAGTGTGTGCAGCATGCTCTGCATTCCAAAGAAACGCGCCTGTTTCTCCCCCTCTCTCACGTTCTTCTTGTCTTTCTTGCTGCTCTTGTGAGAAGTTGCTATGCTCTTTACTCGCTGTAAAATAGAATGCTTGCGCGAGCCAACAACTTGCGTGTCTTTCTTTTTTTTTGTTGTTGTTGTTTTTTTCTCTCTTCCCAAGACGTTTCTGCCATTATTCACTAGCTCTCGTTCTTAGTATGCAACGGAGCGTTAGCTCGCGCCATCTACCTTTCTTTCTGTATGGCGAAGGCCGTAGGTTTTCCTAGTTCCGCACACAGATGGCGCGGATGCGTTTTCGCGCCAGTTTCGAACGACCTCGCTGTACACATGTTTCTCATTTAAAAGTTTCAAAGGGGCTTGCGAAAGGGCGTGGTCCTTTTTTCTTGCGCAAGGCTGAGCTTTCCAGCTGTGCTTAAGCTATGCTAGCATGTGTGCGTATGTGTGTGTGTGTGTGTGTGTGTGTGTGTGTGTGTGTGTGTGTGTGTGCGTGCGCGCGCGCGCGTGCGTGCGCGTGCATATGTGTGCGTGTGTGTGTATACACGCACACGGTAAAGATGATGGGGTAGCGCTATTTCTTTCTTTCTTTCTTTCTTTTTTAACAACACCTGTGCTCCACATGGCGATCTTCCTGCCCTCTATGTTTCCGGTTGGAAGGAGTGCGCAGCCTTTTCTATATTTATTTATTTTTTTTTTTTCATTCTCTTTCATTCGTACATGAGGCGCGCTACCTAATTCTAGCGGTCGAATCGACACGTTGCAATCCGTCCCGGCCTGTGCCGTATGAAAACTTTCAGTGGGCCTTGCGGTAAATAAAAGGAAATGAGGGAAATGCGCGTAGTGTATTACACTTGCGCACGGGCTTGAAACGAAGGCCTCAAAGAAAGCCGCCTTGAGCGGTCGCATTCAGACGGAAGTAAGCATTCCCCTTGCGCGTGTTTTCCGCTCGCCTGTTCCGTTTTCTACGAGGTTGCCTTCGTTGGTTTTGCCTTGCGAACAAGCTTGCGCTCGGGTCTCGTTTCTACGCGACGGCGTTTCGTTAACAGTGAAAGACTGAGGCGTCGCGAGTTGATTCGCGAGATAGAGAGCATAGAGTCTCTAGACGGGCTGGGTTTTATAAGATTGCCCACGCTGTTGCTGAGGTTACCAATGTCGCCAGGGCACCCACAAGGCAGTGGTACAATGGAGTGAAGTGAAAGACATCGCTTCTCGGCCTTTTGGCTAAGATCAAAGTGTAGTATCTGTTCTTATCAGCTTAATATCTGATACGGGTTCTATATGGACCCACGATATTAAACCTATTTTTGGAAGTTGGCGGAGTGCTTGAAGCCTGCTTCACCTCCGCCGCAGGTCGGCCCGGTATTGCACTACCTCCGGGATCGGCCCCCGCTCACTTAGGTGAGACTTCATTCAATCAAAATGAAGAACACAAGCTCGAAGCGAGCACTCACGTGACACGCACCATTCCCATACTATACGCAACGATGCCGGTGTTTCTGAACGATTGTCTGCTGTAATGAGCCACTTGGGGGGGGGGGGGGGGGAAGGGTGATTAGCCGTGGGTTTTGCAATCAATGTAAGTCCCACTCAAAGCCAACACTGCATTTTGGAGTTCACTATCGCTTTGATCCGTAAACGACAGCAAGCTCGCCCTGCGAAAATCCGCTGCCCTAGTGGAAGAAAGGTTCCCTATGAAACAAAAATGGAGTGCCCGATTTCCGGCAACATTTTCGCTGCAGTGGGACCGAGCGCCTCGAAAACAAACTTGTCGTATGGCCAAGTGTGGCGAAATATATTCAAGGGTTCAGAGGTGCCTCAGCTTTCCAACCTGTATGTTATGAATACCTGTTGCTACCTTTTCGTCATCATCATCCTGCTGGCTACGACCACTGCAGGGCAAAGACCTCTCCCATTATTCTCCAAGCACCCCGGTCACGTGTAAGCCCGGTCACGGTCGCCGTCTAGTGCCTGCGCCCTTCCTAATCTAATCTGCCCTCCTAAATTTCCGCCACCCCGTGCTACGCTTCCCTTCTCTTGGAATTCAGTCGGTAACCCTTAATTGATGATCTTCCCCCCACATTGCATGCCCTGCGCACGCCCATTTCTTTTTCTTGGTTTAAACTAAGGTGTCATTAGCTCGCGTTTGTTCGCTCACCCCCCGAATCTGCTCTATTCTTATCCCCCGTAGCGCTACACCCATCATTCTTCTTTCCAAAGCTCGTCGCGTCGCCCTCAGTTACCCTTCGGTAATCCTTAAGGTCCTTCGTTGCGGCACTCGCGGCATCTTTCTCATTTAAATAAGGCTATTTCGTTCAGTTTTGGGGGAAAACTCAATGAGCTAGGCGCGATTGTGTCCCCGGCGCCGCTCTCAACAAGATGGCGGCGCCCAGGCTTTTTGCCTGGTGGTTCGGCTTGACGCAGAACACGCCTGCAGGGCAGTGAAGCCGCATTGAAGGGGCAACGAGCGGCGCAGTGAAGCGCATGCTCGGGCGAAAAACGCGAACATCAGCCAAAAATACAACCAAATGGCCAAATACGAATTTCCGTTATGGGAAATTGGAGTTCAGTTGGCGCGTTGCGCTCGCCTAAGGTAAAGAACATAAATGCGAGTGCCACATCAGCCAAGTCAATGCTGAGGATCGCGTATCATTTCTTATTTATTTTTCCCCTTGCCTCCTGGCCTGCGTGGCCCTAGCGCGCATGCCCACGAAAGTAATGCAATAAGGAAAACGCGAAATCATGCGGTGACGGCTGTATCATATCCATTGTGCGTGCTTTGTTCTTTTTGGACTACAGTGGTGTGCGTTATGAGAAAGTTTCAGTGACCAGCGAACCTATATTTAGAACCACATTTACGGTTACTGCTAACAAGCTGCGGGTAGGTGTTTTTTTTTTCTTTCTTTCTTTTTTTCGCTACCAACGATGGGTTATCGCAACCGCGATCGGTTGTGCTAGACGCGTTCTTGCCAAACGTTGGCTCTATACGCGACCCGTGACGCGTGGTCGGCACATTCAAGCAGTCCATTGCAAACCGTTCCAAGAAGAAGGATGCTAGCTCCACGTTCCGCCGGGAGCGCTAGTTCGAAGATTGTACTTTTAGACCCTCGAGGAAGCACCGCCATCCCACGTTTTCTATAACGCGCTAAGACTCAGAGCGACAGCGACCACTTGTCTTTGTCAATATCTCGGACACACTTTTTTTTTTTTCTTTAATCCAGATCGTCAGACGAGCCCGCGTTCACGCGCACTCGCTCTCTCCGATAAGCAGGGTAGCTCGGTTGGGGTGTTGTAGGGCCTCGCGCATGCGCTGCTGAGTTCGTCGCTTCGCCGGCCGGTCGACGCTGGCGCGGTACTGGTAATCAACTTCGACGGGCATGGTGAAACGTCACTGTGAAACGTCACGACTAGCAATGCAATGTGTTTGCGAGCAATCGGAGAAATGAGAGAGCCCCTGTAGATTAGTGGAAACGTTCC
>NW_027225638.1:15000-20000 GCF_038994185.2 Dermacentor albipictus | reverse complement strand
TTTTGGGTTTTTTTTTTTTCAAATTTTCATATGATGTGTTCGATTCCTGTTTTATACCTTTACTTCGGTGGTGGCCGCGGCCGTCTTACCGTTTCAAGGTATCGTTTTTGTTGGATTGTTCGGTGGTAGCCAAGCCGTCGTACCGGGTTGGGGAAAAGTCGTTGATTTTATTCCTCGGTGATAGCTTGACCGTCTTACCGAAGGTGTCAGTGAATATTTCGTTTTTCGAAACTGCCAGACGATTGGTCTGCTATATGATAGCTTGATGGGATGAGATGATGGTTTATATTGAGCTGAGAATAAGTCCTTTTGGACTGTTGTTGGGCTAAGGTCTAATGCCTACGTAAGGCCTTTTAGTTGTTTATTTCTTGATTTTTTTTTCTTTTCTCCATCCGTGGTGTTATTTTATTTATTTATTTATTTAATGACTTTCGACAAACTAAACAAACAATTGTTGTTTTTTTTTTAGATTTTATAATTTACTTCTTCCACCATCTCCTCCAAAATCGCAATCGCCTCCCCATCCCTTAGAATTTCAACTTTTTTCTTACTATATCCATGCCCAAATTTCATTTTTAACTTATCGCGGTACTTTCTAGTTATTTCACATTTTTCTAAATAATGTTCGAAAGAGTCGGCTTCTTCTCCGCAAATACATATCTTATTTTGCCTAATTCCGAACCTCTGCAGGTAGTGCGGAAATCGGCCATGACCTGTCATGAATTGAGAACTATTGTGATTGGCCAAAAATAAGGTTGGAATTTCAGTGATGTTTTTAATCCAATCTTTGATATAACTTTTTTGATAATTGGATTCTTGACTCCATTGACCATTCCATTTAACATATACTTGTTTGTTTAACTGAGAACTAATGAATTTTTTGGAAATGGGTAAATCTATTTTTTCCCCGTACCGAATGGCTTTTTTGGCTAGGTCATCTGCATATTCATTACCCATGTTCCCACTATGCCCTTTTATGAATGTTAATATTATTTTATGATCCTTGTTTACTTCACCAATTTTTTCCTTTATATTCTGTATATATGGGTTTAAGTTATCCGAATTATTAATTCCTTGTAATGTTGAAAGGCTATCTGTAATAATTTGGTAACTTTCTTTATCTTGTTGTTCTGCTATATATTCTAGTGCCTTGGTTATTGCTATAGCTTCAGCTTCGAAGTTGTTGTTATGATTACCTAATTCATACTGTTTTGTTGTAATTATGTCTGAAAAGTTTTTAAAAACTATGAATGCTGCTCCTGGGTTGGTCGTATCACACGATCCGTCTGTAAAAATGTTATAAGTAGCAGTCAAGTCTATTTTTGTACTGAAGGAAAATTTTACTTTATTCGCCGGATGAATTTGCCACTTGTCTACGATAGTTATTATTTTCTCGTTTGTGAACGTTTCATTGTTCCAAGTAAATGGTTTCTCTCTATGTAAAATGTTAAACATTTCATTTTCTTTCTCTATTGTCAAATTAACTGGAGGTATATTTGCTAACACATTTAATGCACTGTTTGCGACTGTTTTATATGCTTTTGTTATGGCTAATAAAGGTTTTCTTTGAATGGATCTTAGTTTTTTTACAATTAATGAGATATTTCTATACCATATTGGGGAAGCATAGGTTATTATACGTTCTATTCCCCTTTTGTAAATATCTCTCATTTGTTTACCTTTAATTCCTTTATTTTTGCCGGTAAACCTATTCAGATTATAAGTGAGAGTCATGACTTTTTCTTTTATGTATTCTAGGTGTTGGATGAAAGTGAAGCTTTCATCGAAGATTACCCCTAAAATTTTTATTTTGTTTACTAATTGAATTTTCTCTCCCCCTAATTTCAATATTGGAGGGCTTTTCTTGTATTTTCCTTTTAAAATTATAAATTGCGATTTTGCCGGGTTAAACTCAATGTTCTTTGCTTTTCCCCAATTTTCTACTATTTGCAGAGTTTTATTGGCTGTCTCCTGAAGTTTTCTTTTAGAATCCCCTTTTATTATTATTGTAATATCATCTGCGAACGCTTGTAAGTAAGCATTTTCGGGAAGTTTCTTAATTAGTAGGTCGGATATCATAAGTGTCCATAATAGTGGGCTTAAAGGAGATCCTTGTGGAGAGCCCTGTTTAATCTTATATTTTATTTCTACTTCCCCGTTTTTGTATATTATGAATCTTTCCCTCATGATTGCTTCCAGTAAATCCACCAGATTATCTGGACATTTATGTTGAGTTAAATATTCTAAAATGATTTTTATGTTAATGGAATTAAATGCATTTTTGATGTCTAATGAAATTAATATTACTGCTTGCTTATCTAATAATGCTTGCGTTACCTTCTTTTTTATACTCTCTAATGCATGAGTAGTGGATGTTAAGTGTTTAAATCCATATTGATTTCTTAATAGTAGTTTCTCCTTATTCAAATAAAAATATATTCTATCCTTTAGGAGCTTTTCTAAAACTTTACCAAAGATCGAATTTATAGCGATTGGTCTGAAATCTCCAGGATTTTCAAGACTTTTCTTTTTCGGGATTAATATTATTTTTGACTCTCTCCATTTTTTAGGAAAGTATCCCAACTTTAAACAACTGTTAAAGAGGGCCTGGAAAAATTCTTTGTGTTTCTTATACATTATTTGTATAGTCCCTGTTCTTAGCCCGTCTGGGCCTACTGCTATATCTTTTCTTAATTTATATACAACCGAATCTATTTCCTGTTCCGTAAATGGAACATCTTCTATTTCCTGTTGTTTTTTATTTAGTCCTTCGTTGCAACTTCCTTTTACATTTTCGACTCCTATCTCAGAGATTGTGTATAATTTTTGCAATATATATTCTACAGTCTCTTTTAACGTTTTTGTTGACGAATTATCCTCTTTTTGTATGCTACTTATTATTATTGGGGTTTTCAGCTGGTCTCTAGACAACTTGTATGCTAAATTAAAAGGATTTTTTGTTACTTTGGATATAAAATCATCCCAATTTTTGCTCTTTGCCTTAGCCAAATTTTCCACGTATGAATCGTGTTCTCTATAATACTGATTTTTGTAAATGTCTCTTAAATCTCCTCTACATTTTTTATATCTCCTTTTCATAGCCTTGACTTTTTTCCTTTGTATTTCTAACTCTAAGGTCCACCATATTTTGCCTGGCTTTTTCTCTTTCGTGAATCTCTTTTGATATTTTTTGAATAGTTCCTCTAAAGTATTATATAATTTATTCACAATATTTTCAATGTCTTCTGAAGAGTTAAGGTTCCTCGTCTCTTTCTCCCAATCGATATTTAGGAGTTCTTCTAGCGCTTTTCTTTCTCCTTCCTTTGTTGTTTTAAATATTGGAGCACACTTTGTTTCCCATAGTTGAATTTTTATGTATCTATGATCGCTTCCCGTTGAATCTTCAGTTACTTTCCATTTTTTTATTTCTGTGAACATACTTGCAGAGACTATTGTTACGTCGATCCAACTTTTTCCTCTATTACAATCGAAAGTTGGTTCACTATTTCTATTATTTAGAATTATTAGGTCATTTTTAATTATAAATTCCAGTAATTCCTCTCCTCTATTATCTGTAATGTTCCCTCCCCATGTAGTATTCTTTGAATTAAAATCTCCTGTAATTATTACATTCCTCGTGTGTGCTGTTTGGATTATTTCTTCAATCCTAGCTAAAAGATACTGTATATTTTCTTTGGGAGGGAAATAGCAATTTATTATTAAGGTGTCCTTACTATTTAAGTTAGTTCTAAATGCCACTATTTTGTCATCTAAGATTAGAGGGAACACTGGAATTTTTTCTGTATGTATTATAGCTGCGGCTTTCGGGTTATCTTTTGAAGCTAATATCTTATGTTTCATTGGGAAACCAATAATTTTTCCTTTTAGGTTGTATGGCTCTTGAACTAATGAGATATGATGAGATTTATCTTTTTGATATTGACTTAAAGATTGATTTGCTTTAAATGCTCTTGCTAAATTAATTTGAATTATTTTAAATTTTTCTTTACCTAAAGATGTCTTTATGGATGCCATTTTTGGATTTTTTTTTTTCAAACAACAATACCTAAACAGAAATAGATACAATAAAGTTTTTAACAGTACTTACTGTTTTGTCTTCCTGAAAGCAGTTTACTCCTGCAAACCGGTCTTACTTGGTTGTTCAGCACGAGTCCCATTGGGACTCCAGTCGAGAACGCCATTCTTTTGCTGTTGGACACTCGTTGTCCTCCATTGAATGCGAGTAATCCTCTTTGCCCTCTCTATGGCATGCCGGACAAAATTGCTCTTCCGACCGGCACTGCTCTGGGGGATGATTTCTTGCACAATAGATGCAGCATCGGACACTGCTCCTGCAGTATTTTTCAGGGTGTCCAAATCTTGCGCAAAACCTACAGATTACTGGATGATTGTTATCATATAGGGCTACCTTAAGCCATCCAATGTTCAGGGAATCTTTGTTTCTTAGTTGCTTCCAAATATTGGCAGTCGTCTTGATCACTGTGATGTTGTTTTTCTTCCTGTTAACATATTGAGTTGTCACTTCGATGTCGGAGGGACTTCCTGTAAGTTGGTTTTGAGCCATTATTTTTTGTGGAATGTCTTGTTTTTCCATTCCCTGATCGATTCCTACTATCTTGAAGGAAGGTTTTTTGGGACTAGCGACTTGAATTTCGATCTTCGAGGCTTCGGGAAGACGTTTGATCTCTGTTTGGATGTCCTCCATTGCTTTTTTGTTGGTTGAAGTAATTCGAACCCGGGGGCCCTGCGTTTTAATTTGGGCATTTGTGAGTTTGAAAGTAGCTGGGTCAATGTTTTTTGTCACTGTCTCCATTATTTGTTTTGGAGTTAGCGCTTCATCTGTGCTTGACAGCAAGATGGACGACTCTCTTTCGGTGTCAATCGTTCGGGTCCCTTCAGCAGGGTGATGTTTCCCTACCACCTGTGAGTAGGTGGGTTTGCCCGAATGCTGGTGGGTTGTGTCCTTCAGTAGTTGAAGT
>NW_027225638.1:0-10000 GCF_038994185.2 Dermacentor albipictus | reverse complement strand
GTGCCGTGCTCTTCTCGCTCGCAGACGGCGCTCTCGCGTCGAACCGCTTTCGGGGGCCACCCTTCTCCTCCCCGCTCCTCGCACGAATCTGCCGATTCCCATTCGTGCGACGAAGCCCGGAAGGGCGCCCACACAGCTGCGGTGACGTGAGCGAGCGACCAGCTCTGGAGCTCGACGTACTCCGAAGGCAAACAACGCAAATTGCGATCGCTTCCGACTCTCTCGCAAAGGTGCGCGCTACAAGGCAACAGACGTTCGCGCCTCGAGCTTGGACCGCTCTTTCCCTGCAGGTATCCGACTCCATCCTGCGGCGGTCTTGCCAGAGGCGCGCACTCGTCACGCTGCAGTAGTAATGCCTCGTTTCCGTCTCTTCGAAGATTTGGCACGACGGCTCGCCACCGTCTCCTTCTCGTGAGGTTGCTGGCGCGTGGCTTCAGCGCTCAACGTACTGTCCATGATGCCGACGCGGTCAAAACGAGTCGACGGACGCACGTTCCCTGTGCGCCGAAGGCTCTCTTGATATGTGATCCGACCCTCAGACAGACGAAGCCAAGGGAAGACCCAAGGCCGCAATGTGCGTTCAAAGAATCAGTGCTCAGTGTGTCCTGCAATTCACACCAAGTCTCGCAGCTGGCTGCGTTCTTCATCGACACGAGAACCGAGTGATCCACCGCTTAGAGTCGTGAAAAATAGTTTGTTCAATTCAGTACAGTACAACCAGTGTTTCAGGCACGTGGCGTCTCCCTGTGTGTGGTTTCGAAGAGCGCCTTTCGGCGTGCGCTACTCCTGTTTCGCTCTTTCGTTCGGCGGTCACGCGTTTCCGCATGACCGCTGCTGATCCAACAGCCTACTCGAGACGAAAGACAAGAGCTTGGCGCGCGCGTACTCGCGCAGCTCTCCAAAGCCACTCGGCCAGTGCCAGGGACGGCTCTCTGCGCCGGAGCCACAACAAGTCTACTTGAGGCGGAAGACGAAGCCAGCAAGGGCCTGGCCGCAAGTGCGTTCGAATACGGGATTACAGTCCCTCGTCTGTCCGTACTTCCTCTTTCGACGTGCGGCGCCTTCCCAAAGCGCACAAGTCCGCAAACCGCAGAACGCTTCCGACGTAGCAAAGCCGCGTTTCCTTCGGTACTTCGCAGCAACGCCGCCTTTCCCTCGGCGGCGGGCAAATAGCCTGCAGACGTCGTCGCATTGAACCGCGAACTCGACACCTCGCGCGTCACGAGCGGGAGCCGACCGGCAGCCTCCGGCCCTTTCGGGCGCGGTGGAATTTGCCGCGGAGGACGGGAGAGTGCTTTAGGCCACGGTTCCTTCCGTACTTGGCAGCCGCACCCTCAATACCGCCGGTTCCATGACCGACCGAGCGCCGCACCGTTCCTTTAGTACTTGGGCAGCAACAAAGTCGGGTCGTTACTCCACACTCGCCGCAGGAAGCGACCGGCAGCCGCCAGCCTTTTCAGACTCGGCAGCGTTTGCCGCGGAGGACGGGAGAGCGCTCGCACCACGGTTCCGTGTGTACTAAGCGGCAGCGGCATTAGCTCTCGACCGTCAGTTCCTTGACCGACCGCACGCTTCGCCGTTCCCCTCGTACTGGGCAAGAGCAGCAGGTCGGGTCGTCTTACTCCCATTCCGCGCAAGAGTGCCGAGGCGGACTTCAGAAAGCCCACCCAACAGTGTGCGTTACGCCGTTTCTACCCGCGGGCGCGGCCAAGCCAACCGTCCAAGGTTGCAGCCGGCGTCCACTGGGCGCAACAAATTTGGCACGGGGCGCCCTTCGAAATTCGGGCAATCCCCGGCATGTTCGGGTATAGCCGTCCCCGCGTCCAAGCGGGGCCAGCGGCGGAAAGCGTCGGGCGCAGCGAGCTGCTTCACCCACACGGGGTAGAAACAATGGCGCTCGTCACCCTCGAACAATCCGGTAATGATCCTTCCGCAGGTTCACCTACGGAAACCTTGTTACGACTTTTACTTCCTCTAAATGATCAAGTTTGGTCATCTTTCCAACAGACCGGCGCAACCGAAAGGCCGCGCCGGACATCGGTCCGAAGACCTCACTAAATCATTCAATCGGTAGTAGCGACGGGCGGTGTGTACAAAGGGCAGGGACGTAATCAACGCGAGCTTATGACTCGCGCTTACTGGGAATTCCTCGTTCAAGGGGAACAATTGCAAGCCCCTATCCCAATCACGAAAGAAGTTCCACGGGTTACCCAGTCTTTTCAGACAGGGATAAAGACACGCTGCTTCCTTCAGTGTAGCGCGCGTGCGGCCCCGGACATCTAAGGGCATCACAGACCTGTTATTGCTCTGTTTCGTGCGGCTAGGAGCCGCTTGTCCCTCTAAGAAGGTTGTAAGGTGCTGGGAACCCCGCACCTATTTAATAGGCTAGAGTCTCGTTCGTTATCGGAATTAACCAGACAAATCGCTCCACCAACTAAGAACGGCCATGCACCACCATCCACCGAATCAAGAAAGAGCTCTCAATCTGTCAATCCTCCCAGTGTCCGGGCCGGGTAAGTTTTCCCGTGTTGAGTCAAATTAAGCCGCAGGCTCCACTCCTGGTGGTGCCCTTCCGTCAATTCCTTTAAGTTTCAGCTTTGCAACCATACTTCCCCCGGAACCCAAACACTTTGGTTTCCCGGAAGCTGCCCGCCGAGTCATTTGAGTAACTCAGGCGGATCGCTGGTTGGCATCGTTTATGGTCAGAACTAGGGCGGTATCTGATCGCCTTCGAACCTCTGACTTTCGTTCTTGATCAAAGAAAACATTCTTGGCAAATGCTTTCGCAGTAGTTCGTCTTGCGACGGTCCAAGAATTTCACCTCTAGCGCCGCAATACGAATGCCCCCGTCTGTCCCTCTTAATCATTACCTCGTATTCCAAAAACCAACAGAACAGAAACGAGGTCTTGTTCTATTATTCCATGCAAGTTTATTCAGGCGACTCGCCTGCGTTGAGCACTCTAATTTTTTCAAAGTAAAAGCACCGGCCTTCTCGAGGCACACAATGAAGTGCACCAAGAAAGGACCGGCATGATGTTCAGTCCGAGCCGTCGCATCGGGTAGATGCACTACTCGTCTGGAACTGAGATCCAACTACGAGCTTTTTAACCGCAGCAGCTTTAGTATACGCTATTGGAGCTGGAATTACCGCGGCTGCTGGCACCAGACTTGCCCTCCAATTGATCCTCGTTAAAGGATTTAGAGTGTACTCATTTCAATTACGGGGCCTCAAAAGAG
This sequence comes from Dermacentor albipictus, assembly GCF_038994185.2. Lineage (NCBI taxonomy): Eukaryota > Metazoa > Arthropoda > Arachnida > Ixodida > Ixodidae > Dermacentor > Dermacentor albipictus. The sequence continues at coordinate 6,762 of NW_027225638.1, read as the reverse complement.
TCCCGTATTGTTATTTTTCGTCACTACCTCCCCGTGCCGGGAGTGGGTAATTTGCGCGCCTGCTGCCTTCCTTGGATGTGGTAGCCGTTTCTCAGGCTCCCTCTCCGGAATCGAACCCTGATTCTCCGTTACCCGTAACAACCATGGTAAGCAAGTAACCTACCATCGAAAGTTGATAAGGCAGACACTTGAAAGAAACGTCGCCGGCTCGTGGCCATGCGATCAGCACAAAGTTATCCAGAGTCACCACACAATACGGGCCGAAACCCGATCGATCTTGGTCTAATAAAAGCACCCGTCGCCCAAAGGGCTTCAGGCTCACTGCATGTATTAGCTCTAGAATTGCCACAGTTATCCAAGTAGGAAGAAACGATCTAAGGAACCATAACTGATTTAATGAGCCATTCGCGGTTTCGCCTTATTTCGGCATGTACTTAGACATGCATGGCTTAATCTTTGAGACAAGCATATGATTACTGGCAGGATCAACCAGGTAATCGTTCAACTGCGCGTCCCGCCTGTCAAGCAGGCCGGACGCCGTTTTTGCGATGCCGAGGCCACCTTCAGGCGCCCCAGCACGCTTCGTTCTTGCAAAGAGTAGCACTTTGCACAGTCCGAGACGACGGCGTTCGAGCTCGCTACGGCGCCCTCCCCGAAGGGCCGGGTATCGCCACGCGGCAAGAAGCACGCAACATTCTCGATAGACTGGTTGTGTCGACTCGATCACGGCTTGCGGTTTCTCTTGAGCCCGCAGCACAGGTGGACCGACCGACACTTGCAACGTAGCCGAGACGGCAAAGCCGCCAGGCGACGGGTCACGCCCGCGCCTTCGGCGCTTTCGCATTTGACTCGTCCGAGGACGATGCGGAACACAACTCGATATCGTGGAGAAAGCGTCGTCCGACAACCAGCCCCTAACGCATCAAGCGGATGAGGCTGCAGACGTCAGCTGTGGGATCCACGGGAGCGATACCGGGGACACGCTTGACGGGCACGAAGCCCGCCGCATATCAAACACCCAGGTCGCTTTTGGGGGCGACTGCTCTCTGGGACCCCCATATAATAGCAGCGATAAGTTCCCAAATCTCCATGGGGCCGTACTCGTGCCACTTTCGACGAGCGTTTGGCGAAAATCGTGCCGCCTCGCAGCGCCGCGAGCGAGATGGAAAGCTTACGTCGGCAGCGCAATGCCGAAGTCGTGAAAGCGCAGCGCGTCGACCGAATGCGCGAACGGCAATCTCTCGCCTATGGACAGCGCGGTTTCCAGAACAATCGCCTTTCTGTGCCCCTACGGGGCCGCACGCTAGCGCGGCCCTTTCGCCGTTTCCGAGCACGAGTGCGACCGGCGCGGGCGGCGTGCTCGACACCCCGGCTGACGCCGTTTCGGACTTTGTCTCTTCGCGCGCTCGCGCCAACGCCGCGGCAAAACGACGACCTCTGCGCGGTTCTTTCCCGGTTCCCGGCGTGCTATAGTGCAGCCAGCCGGACGGTGGCGACGACTCAGTCGCGGCCGTGCGGTGGCTTGTACGCCAAAGTTGCGTGACGGGCGTCGAGCTCCCGCCGCGGCCCGGCTCAGGTGGTTTCGGACTTCTGTCTCTTCCGAGCGCTCGCGTCGTCGTGGGCACGATTCTCGAGTGCGGAGCGGTGCGCGGACACCACCACGAACACGCGCAAGCCGAAAACGGCACTACGGTACAACGTCGGCCAGGGCGGTACGGCCCCCTTATATGAGCAGCGATAAGTGACCAGATCTCCACGGGGCCGTACTCGTGCGACAAGGCGGCGTACTGCGCCGAGCCGAGCGCCAATATTTGGCCTTGGCACGGCCGATTTGAGCTCTCGCGATCGCCGCGGTACCGCCGCTCACCGATTCAAGGCACGCTAGCGCGGCCCCTTCGCCATTTTTCGAGTAAGAGTGCGAAAAGCGCGCGCGGCGTGCTCGTCGCCCCGGCTGACGTAGTCTCGGACTTAGTCTCGCTCACGCCGCCCCGGCTGACGTCGTCTCGGACTTAGTCGCGCTCACACCGCCCCGGCTCACGTGGTTTCGGACTTCCGTCTCTTCCGAGCGCTCGCGTCGTCGTGGGCACGATTCTCGAGTGCGGAGCGGTGCGCGGACACCACCACGAACACGCGCAAGCCGAAAATGGCACTACGGTACAACGTCGGCCAGGGCGGTACGGCCCCCTTATATGAGCAGCGATAAGTGACCAGATCTCCACGGGGCCGTACTCGTGCGACAAGGCGGCGTACTGCGCCGAGCCGAGCGCCAATATTTGGCCTTGGCACGGCCGATTTGAGCTCTCGCGATCGCCGCGGTACCGCCGCTCACCGATTCAAGGCACGCTAGCGCGGCCCCTTCGCCATTTTTCGAGTAAGAGTGCGAAAAGCGCGCGCGGCGTGCTCGTCGCCCCGGCTGACGTAGTCTCGGACTTAGTCTCGCTCACGCCGCCCCGGCTGACGTCGTCTCGGACTTAGTCGCGCTCACACCGCCCCGGCTCACGTGGTTTCGGACTTTCGTCTCTTCCGAGCGCTCGCGTCGTCGTGGGCACGATTCTCGAGTGCGGAGCGGTGCGCGGACACCACCACGAACACGCGCAAGCCGAAAACGGCACTACGGTACAACGTCGGCCAGGGCGGTACGGCCCCTTATAAGAGCAGCGATAAGTGACCAGACCTCCACGGGGCCGTACTCGTGCGACAAGGCGGCGTACTGCGCCGAGCCGAGCGCCAATATTTGGCTTTGGCACGGCCGATTTGAGCTCTCGCGATCGCCGCGGTACCGCCGCTCACCGATTCAAGGCACGCTAGCGCGGCCCCTTCGCCATTTTTCGAGTAAGAGTGGGAAAAGCGCGCGCGGCGTGCTCGACGCCCCGGCTGACGTCGTCTCGGACTTGGTCGACGCCCCGGCTGACGTAGTCTCGGACTTAGTCTCGCTCACGCCGCCCCGGCTGACGTCGTCTCGGACTTAGTCGCGCTCACACCGCCCCGGCTCACGTGGTTTCGGACTTGCGTCTCTTCCGAGCGCTCGCGTCGTCGTGGGCACGATTCTCGAGTGCGGAGCGGTGCGCGGACACCACCACGAACACGCGCAAGCCGAAAACGGCACTACGGTACAACGTCGGCCAGGGCGGTACGGCCCCTTATAAGAGCAGCGATAAGTGACCAGACCTCCACGGGGCCGTACTCGTGCGACAAGGCGGCGTACTGCGCCGAGCCGAGCGCCAATATTTGGCCTTGGCACGGCCGATTTGAGCTCTCGCGATCGCCGCGGTACCGCCGCTCACCGATTCAAGGCACGCTAGCGCGGCCCCTTCGCCATTTTTCGAGTAAGAGTGGGAAAAGCGACCGCGGCGTGCTCGACGCCCCGGCTGACGTCGTCTCGGACTTAGTCGACGCCCCGGCTGACGTAGTCTCGGACTTGGTCTCGCTCACGCCGCCCCGGCTGACGTAGTCTCGGACTTGGTCTCGCTCACGCCGCCCCGGCTGACGTCGTCTCGGACTTAGTCGCGCTCACACCGCCCCGGCTCACGTGGCTTCGGACTTGGTCTCTTCGAGCGCTCGCAGCCAGGTCGGGGCCGACGCCGACGTCTGCGTGGGGCTTCAACGATTCCCGGCGCGACGCAATGCAACTGCGCGCAGGATGCCAGCGACTCCGCCGTGGCCGTGCGGCGGTGTACACGCAGAAGTTTCGTGAAGGGGTATCGAGCTCCCGCCGCCCCGGCGGACGTGGTTTCGGACTTTAGCGCTCGCAGCGATCTCGCGGCGATCGCTGACGTCTGCGCGGTTTCAGGTGTGCTACGATGCAGCAGTCTGCCGCACGACAATTTACGGAAGCGAGTGCATTCCGCCCCGGCGGACGCGGCAGCGGACTTTGTGCCTGCGGGAGTGCTCTTGTTGCTGTAAAATTTGAACGGGTGCAGCTGCGCGAAGCAAGTGTACACATTTTCTCTCTCTCTCTCTCTCTCTCTGCCTCTGAGGCGACTGTAATTTTAATTTAAATGCAATTGGAGGCGGGAGCAACCTGATGAGAGTAGGCGGACTTCGGCACACCTTGTAGTTTAGAAATTGTTTTCAAGCTTTGAGGACATACACAATCGCGCCATCTGCTTTCCCCGTCTCTTTGGCACTTCATAGTGTGTGCAGCATGCTCTGCATTCCAAAGAAACGCGCCTGTTTCTCCCCCTCTCTCACGTTCTTCTTGTCTTTCTTGCTGCTCTTGTGAGAAGTTGCTATGCTCTTTACTCGCTGTAAAATAGAATGCTTGCGCGAGCCAACAACTTGCGTGTCTTTCTTTTTTTTTGTTGTTGTTGTTTTTTTCTCTCTTCCCAAGACGTTTCTGCCATTATTCACTAGCTCTCGTTCTTAGTATGCAACGGAGCGTTAGCTCGCGCCATCTACCTTTCTTTCTGTATGGCGAAGGCCGTAGGTTTTCCTAGTTCCGCACACAGATGGCGCGGATGCGTTTTCGCGCCAGTTTCGAACGACCTCGCTGTACACATGTTTCTCATTTAAAAGTTTCAAAGGGGCTTGCGAAAGGGCGTGGTCCTTTTTTCTTGCGCAAGGCTGAGCTTTCCAGCTGTGCTTAAGCTATGCTAGCATGTGTGCGTATGTGTGTGTGTGTGTGTGTGTGTGTGTGTGTGTGTGTGTGTGTGTGTGCGTGCGCGCGCGCGCGTGCGTGCGCGTGCATATGTGTGCGTGTGTGTGTATACACGCACACGGTAAAGATGATGGGGTAGCGCTATTTCTTTCTTTCTTTCTTTCTTTTTTAACAACACCTGTGCTCCACATGGCGATCTTCCTGCCCTCTATGTTTCCGGTTGGAAGGAGTGCGCAGCCTTTTCTATATTTATTTATTTTTTTTTTTTCATTCTCTTTCATTCGTACATGAGGCGCGCTACCTAATTCTAGCGGTCGAATCGACACGTTGCAATCCGTCCCGGCCTGTGCCGTATGAAAACTTTCAGTGGGCCTTGCGGTAAATAAAAGGAAATGAGGGAAATGCGCGTAGTGTATTACACTTGCGCACGGGCTTGAAACGAAGGCCTCAAAGAAAGCCGCCTTGAGCGGTCGCATTCAGACGGAAGTAAGCATTCCCCTTGCGCGTGTTTTCCGCTCGCCTGTTCCGTTTTCTACGAGGTTGCCTTCGTTGGTTTTGCCTTGCGAACAAGCTTGCGCTCGGGTCTCGTTTCTACGCGACGGCGTTTCGTTAACAGTGAAAGACTGAGGCGTCGCGAGTTGATTCGCGAGATAGAGAGCATAGAGTCTCTAGACGGGCTGGGTTTTATAAGATTGCCCACGCTGTTGCTGAGGTTACCAATGTCGCCAGGGCACCCACAAGGCAGTGGTACAATGGAGTGAAGTGAAAGACATCGCTTCTCGGCCTTTTGGCTAAGATCAAAGTGTAGTATCTGTTCTTATCAGCTTAATATCTGATACGGGTTCTATATGGACCCACGATATTAAACCTATTTTTGGAAGTTGGCGGAGTGCTTGAAGCCTGCTTCACCTCCGCCGCAGGTCGGCCCGGTATTGCACTACCTCCGGGATCGGCCCCCGCTCACTTAGGTGAGACTTCATTCAATCAAAATGAAGAACACAAGCTCGAAGCGAGCACTCACGTGACACGCACCATTCCCATACTATACGCAACGATGCCGGTGTTTCTGAACGATTGTCTGCTGTAATGAGCCACTTGGGGGGGGGGGGGGGGGAAGGGTGATTAGCCGTGGGTTTTGCAATCAATGTAAGTCCCACTCAAAGCCAACACTGCATTTTGGAGTTCACTATCGCTTTGATCCGTAAACGACAGCAAGCTCGCCCTGCGAAAATCCGCTGCCCTAGTGGAAGAAAGGTTCCCTATGAAACAAAAATGGAGTGCCCGATTTCCGGCAACATTTTCGCTGCAGTGGGACCGAGCGCCTCGAAAACAAACTTGTCGTATGGCCAAGTGTGGCGAAATATATTCAAGGGTTCAGAGGTGCCTCAGCTTTCCAACCTGTATGTTATGAATACCTGTTGCTACCTTTTCGTCATCATCATCCTGCTGGCTACGACCACTGCAGGGCAAAGACCTCTCCCATTATTCTCCAAGCACCCCGGTCACGTGTAAGCCCGGTCACGGTCGCCGTCTAGTGCCTGCGCCCTTCCTAATCTAATCTGCCCTCCTAAATTTCCGCCACCCCGTGCTACGCTTCCCTTCTCTTGGAATTCAGTCGGTAACCCTTAATTGATGATCTTCCCCCCACATTGCATGCCCTGCGCACGCCCATTTCTTTTTCTTGGTTTAAACTAAGGTGTCATTAGCTCGCGTTTGTTCGCTCACCCCCCGAATCTGCTCTATTCTTATCCCCCGTAGCGCTACACCCATCATTCTTCTTTCCAAAGCTCGTCGCGTCGCCCTCAGTTACCCTTCGGTAATCCTTAAGGTCCTTCGTTGCGGCACTCGCGGCATCTTTCTCATTTAAATAAGGCTATTTCGTTCAGTTTTGGGGGAAAACTCAATGAGCTAGGCGCGATTGTGTCCCCGGCGCCGCTCTCAACAAGATGGCGGCGCCCAGGCTTTTTGCCTGGTGGTTCGGCTTGACGCAGAACACGCCTGCAGGGCAGTGAAGCCGCATTGAAGGGGCAACGAGCGGCGCAGTGAAGCGCATGCTCGGGCGAAAAACGCGAACATCAGCCAAAAATACAACCAAATGGCCAAATACGAATTTCCGTTATGGGAAATTGGAGTTCAGTTGGCGCGTTGCGCTCGCCTAAGGTAAA